>NC_044309.1:140377260-140527417 GCF_007474595.2 Lynx canadensis | reverse complement strand
TTTATAGTTTGCATTTACATTTAGGTATGTGATAAATTTTGCGTTGTGTTTATGAAGGGTGTAGGTCTGTGTCTATATTCTTGTGTGTGTGTTGTGTGTGTATGAGTGTGTGGAGTGTGTATCAGTGTGTGAGTGGATGTCCAGTGGTTCCAGTACTATTAGTTGAAGAGCCCATCTCTACTCCATTGTATTGCCTTTGCTTCTTCATCAAAGATCAGTTGACTGGATTTATGGAGATCTGTTTCTAGGCTATTTTGTTCCACTCATCAATTTGTATATTATTTTGTCAATACCACGTTGTTCTGATTAACTGTAGCTTTATATAAGGCTTGAAGTGAGGTAGTGTCACTCTTCCAACTTTGTTCTCCTTCAATATTCTGTTGGCCATTCTGGGTCGTTTGCTTCTCCATGTAAACTTCAGAATTTTTATCAATATCCACAAAATAACTTGCTGAGATTTGATCGAAATTGCATTAAATCTATAGATCAAGTTGGAAAGACTGACATCTTGACAATATTGAGTCTTATCTATGAACATAGAATGCCTCCCCAATTGTTTACTTGATTTTGCTCATCAGAATTTTGTTCTTTTCTTCATATAAATGTCGTATATTTTGTTAGATTTATGCCCAAATATTTCACTTTTTGAGCGCTAATTAACGTAAATGGTATTATGTTTTTAATTTCAAATTCCACTTGTTCATTGGCAGTAATAGGAAAGCTATTAACTTTTGTATATTAACCATGCAACCTGCAACCTTACTATAATTGCTTATTCCAGAAGTCTTCTCGTCAATTCTTTTAGACTTTCTACTTCGATGATCACGTCACTGTGAACAAAGACCATTTATTTCTTCCGTACCAATCTGTATACCTTTTATTTCATTTTCTTGTCTTGTCGCAATAGCTAGCACTTCCAGTTCAGTGTTGAAAAGGATTGGTGAGAGAGGACATCCTTGGAGTGTAAGGGAAACTTCTGAGTTTTTCACCATTACGTGTAATGATAGCTGTAGGCTTTTTGTAGACGTTCTTTATCAAGTTGAGGAAGTTCCCTTATCCCTAGGTTACTGAGAGCTTTGGTCATGAATGGCTATAGGATTTGTCAAATGCTTTTCCTGCATCTATTATGATCATGTAATTTTTCTCATTTTGCCTGTTGATCTGATGGAATACATTCTTGATTTTCAAATGTTCAACAAACCTTGCACACCCAGGGTAAATCCCTTTGGTCATGGTGTATAATTCTGTTAATACATTGTTGGATTTAATATTTTTTTAAGATCCCTGCATCTATGCTCATGAGTGATTTTGGTCTGTAGTTTTCTTACGGTGTCTCTCCCTGGTTTCGGTTTTAGGGAAATTCTGGCTTCATAAATGAAGTAGGGGGAATTCTCTCTGTTTCTGTCTCCTGGAAG
Organism: Lynx canadensis; assembly: GCF_007474595.2. Taxonomy (NCBI): domain Eukaryota; kingdom Metazoa; phylum Chordata; class Mammalia; order Carnivora; family Felidae; genus Lynx; species Lynx canadensis. The sequence continues at coordinate 140,526,002 of NC_044309.1, read as the reverse complement.
AGATTGTAGAGAATTGGTATCATTTCTCCTTAAATGTTTGGTAGAATTCAACAGTAAACTAATCTGGGCTTGGTGCTTCCTGTTTCAGGTCATTAATTGTTGATTCAATTTATTTAATAGATATAGGCCTATTCAGATTGTCTATTTCTTGTGTGACTTTTGGCAGACTGTGTCTTTCAAGAAATTGGTTCATTTCACCTAGGTTATCAAATTTGTGTGCATAGTTGTTCATACTTCCTTTATTATCCTTTTAAGTCCGTGGATCTGTAATGATGTCTCCTCTTCCATTTGTATTAGTAGTAATTAGCGTCCTTTCTCTCTCTCTTCTTAGTCAGCCTGGCTACAGGCTTATCAATTTCATTAATCTCTTTAAAGAACCAGCTTTTGGTTTCATTGCTTTTCTCTATCGATTTCCTGTTTTCAGTTTCATGAATTTCTTCTCTGATTCTTATTCTTCTGCTTACTTTGGACATAAAACAGAAAAAAGAAACAGAGGAGTTACAAAGCACCGTTACAACAGGTGCCCGTGTGCTTCCCTTTTGTGACTGTGCTTCTTCGTGCAGCTTCCAGCTCCAGCTCGTGTCCCTCTCTTCGCCGGCGTGACCCCCGGAGGAGGTGTGCTGTTCACGTGCTGCCTCGGCGTCTGGGTGCCGAGAACATCTTCATTTCTCCCTCGGTCTGGAAGGGCAGTTTTGCCGGATGCAGGATTCTCGACGGGCAGTGGTTTCTTGTGGCACTTTGATGGCAGCGGCCCGGTGCCTTCTGTCCCGCAAAGATTCTGGGGGAGGTCTGCTGGCGAGCCTGTGGAGGATCTCATGTGTGAGGAGGCTCGCTGCTCCAGGACTCGTGTCTGTGACAGTTCGGTCATGTAATGTGTCTCCACGTGCATCTCCTTCAGTTCACTGCACGGGGAGTTCACCACGCTTCTTGGATGTTCATATTCGTGTTTTCCATCACATTTGGGAAGTTTTCCGCCATTCTGTTTTCCAATGTCTCTCTCTTTCCGGGACCCCCACGATGCGCACGGCGGCTGTCTTGACTGTGTCCCATGGGTCCCCAGGCTTTGTTCGCTGCCCCGGCCTCATTTCCTTCCGTTTCTCACACTCGCTAAACCCCACTGCCCTGTCTTCAAGTTCACACATTCTTTCTTCTGCCCGAGTCTGTCCCGGTGACAGGGCGCTGCAGTCATGGCGCTTGCCAGCCCCTAATCTCCTTTTGCTTTCTTTTTAGGTCCGTATTGTTTTCCATCTTGTTCCCGTGTCACCTTCCTGGCTTTCTCCACATCCACATGTAGCTCTGTGAGGATCTTCGGCCATTAAGTCTTTGTCCAGCAGGTCCGCCATCAGGTCTTCACAACAGCTGCTGTGGACGTATTTCCCCTTCGGCAGTGATCTTCTCCTGTCTCTGTGCCTCGTGCAGGGACATTTTAGCCCACTGGTGCCGTAACTCTGAACTCAGAGTTCCCCTTACCCAGGGTTTGCTGTTTTTGGTTATTTTTAAATGTTTTGATGGTTGTAGGCTGCCTAGGGGCCAAGGGGCAGCTCAGGGGTAAACTTAGTGCCTTCTCATGTCCTTCAGAGCCTTTACCTGGAACAGCAGGGTCACATTTCTAACTCTCCCACACGTGTGGTTGCCTTTAACTGCACGTCTTTCGTGTCTGCCTCCTCTAACTGCCTGCAGGTCGATTCGGGAGAAGGGGCCCGCCGCATGGCCACCTGCCTCCGTGTCTCGTCTGCACCTCCCTCATCGGGAGTAACCAGCCTTCGGAGCGCGGGCCTCTGGTACCTGGAGGCCGGGGCCCGTTTCCCCAGCCCGCTCCCACAAGCCGTGTGCGAGCCGCTCCGGGAACAGGCGTGCAGCTGCCTGCCGGGGGCCGGGTGTGGGTGGGGGCTGCTCCTGTCTCAGAGCAGACGCTGAGCAGAACGAACACAACTGTGCACGTCTTCGCTGGGAAGCGCAAACCTTCGATGCTCTCCTCAGCTCCAGAAGAGCCACCGCACGCGGCTTCTGCCGCTGCCGTCCTGGCGCCCACGCCGCTGTCTCCGCGGCCCCTCTCGCTCCTGACGCCAGCTTCAGAAACGGGTGTCCGGACGTCCTGTCGACGTCGCCTCCCGGCGTTGGACTCCCTGTGCTCCTTGTGGGCTGGAGATGAGTCTAAGGGTTTGAGTAAACTCGGGCTAAAGTCGTTTGGCGCGAGGACCTCCCACGTGGACTTTAGTTGCTGCTGCATCGGCACGCGTGAGGGACGCCAAGCCCTGGTGGCCCAGCGGCGGGGCGTTTGACCCCACGGTTACGATGGTTATTGGCAAATGCTGCCGTGGGGACAGAACCTGCAGCTCTTCCACTTCCCTTCCTGAAAACTCCAGAGGCCGTTAGGGATTGGCCCAGCGAGACCGCCTGCCACGGAGGGGTGAGGGAGCCTCCAAGGCCCGCGCCGCCCCCACGGCGGGGTCGGTCCTCGCGGCCGTCCTGGCAACGCTGGGAGAGGCCCCAAGCCGTTTCTTTTTTAAAAAATTATGAATTAACTTGTTTATTTTCATTTACATCCAAGGTAGGTTTATGTAAAATGACTTCAGGAGTAGAATCCAGGGATTCATCCCCTACATATAACACCAGTGCTCATCCCAACCCATTCCTCCTTAATGTCCCTTGCCCGTCTGGCCCATCCCTCCACTCCCAACCTCTCCAGCAACCCTAAGTTTGTTCTCTGTATTTAAGAGTCTCTGGGGTTGCCTGGGTGGCTCAGTCGTTAAGCGGCCGACTTTCGGCTCAGGTCATGATCTCGCAGTCTGTGAGTTCGAGCCCCGCATCGGGCTCTGTGCCACGCTCAGAGCCTGGAGCCTGTTTCAGATTCTGTGTCTCCCTCTCTCTGACCCTCCCCCGTTCATGCTCTGTCTCTCTGTCTCAAAAATACATAAATGTAAAAAAAAATTAAAAAAAAAAAAAAGAGTCTCTTATGTTTGTCCCCTCCTGTTTTTATATTACTTTTGCTTGCCTTCCCTTCTGTTCCTCTGTTTTGTTTCCTAAAGGGCCCCACGCCGTTTCTAAAGAGATCACAAGTAACAGTACAAAAAAGACGTCGTCTGAAGTATGACCTATGACACAATTATGGCCCAAATTGATCTGTAATTCAATTAAACAATCAAAATACTGTTGGGATCTTTCGTGGAACTTGGCAATCAATTTAGAACTTTAGAGCATAAAGTACCACGGAAAATTGAAAAGCTGAGGGGGAGGCGTGGCACTCTGGAGATCAGGCCACGGTGCCGGGGGCAGGGGGACAAATGGGAAGAGACCGCAGAGTGGACAGAAGCCGACCGGGGCGTGCAGGACAGTCGGTCTCTGGAGAAGCTTTCAACCCCGGAGACCACGCCTGAGTCTCGAGGGGAGCGGCAGCCTAGGTGCCCGCTCGGGACGCGAGCACGAAGGCACGATGCCTGGGTCTGTGGCAGCCGTTCGGAAATGGAGGGAGGACAACTGGAGGTCCAGGGCCCGGGGCCCCGGGGCCCCAGAAGCCTGTGCTCGAGACCCGGGCCCGCCAACAGGGTGGGGTGGCCTGTGCGGGACAAGCGTGTTCCTGGAGGGGCCGGCACGGGCGCCAGGGCCAGCCCGCCAGCAGTGGGGCCCGGCAGTGCCCACGGCAGGGGGCTGTGTCCCCGCACCCACCTCGCCCCGGCCCCCACCCAGCTGTCGCTCAGCGACTCACTTCCCGAGGTTAAAATTCAGTAGGTTTATAGATACAAGAAACTCCTTTCACGGTTCTGAATTGGTGACCGTGACAGAGTGCTTACTGAACTGTAAAACCCCAGCGCCAACTGAAAACGTCACGGGAAAAATTCCCGGGTACAAGCCCAACCGTACGTCACAAGTATGCAAGCGAGGATGAGGCGCCACGACAGCGCGAGTGTGTCAGCCCCGAAGCCGGAGGGGGACGGCCGTGCCGCGGAGGCCGCGCCATCGTAGCCTGGGCGCGACGGCCCAGAGATGGGCCCACGGTAGGAGCCGGATCTTTGACAGCGACAGGAAGACGGGCCGCGACACTCGGCGTGTGGACGCTCGCCTCCCTCCTCGACGCCCTCGGCCTTCACCCCACCTCTCCCTCCACCTCTCCCGCCTCCGCTTCTCCTTGACCAGCCGGGCCCAGCAGTGCCTCTGTGCAGGGTGGAGGCCGACCCCTCGCTCCTCCTCTGCACCGTCCTCGTCCCCTGGGGGCCACGCGGCACTGCGAGTGCCCGGCCCGGGTGAGGGGTGGAAACTGAGGCAGCACAGGTAGGGCGGGAGGGGGCGGGACCCGTTTCCACACTGAAGCCCCGGCTCAATGCCGGCCGTGTTCGGGGTTGGGGGTCCGAGGACGGTGTCGTCACCGAACGCGCAGCTCTCTGGAAGCGCTTCCTGCCTGGAGCCCGCTGACTGCTGTTCACAGCCCAGCACGACCTGACGGGCTCTTCCTAGCGGCCAGACTCCCCCCGTCTGGGCCGAACCCGCCCCCGTTACTGGTTTGCTTCTTGCCATTCCATCTGTTCCTTCCTTCCTTCTTTGGATTAAAGGTGATTGCTAAATCTTTTTTTTTTTTTTAATTTTATTTATTTGAGAGAGAAAGAGAATCCCAAGCAGGCTCTGCACTGAGCCCAACATGGGGCTCGATCCCACGACCCTGGGATCATGACCTGAGCCAAAACCAAGAGTTGGACACTCAACGGACCGAGCCTCCCAGGTGCCCCTGAAGTATTTGTTAATCCATTTTTCTCCTGGTCGGTTTCTTAAACGTTTTTATTGCCTTTAGTGTCTGTCTTTGAGAGTACGTGCATCTGAGTCTTTAGAGTTCGGGTTCCTACCTTTACCGCCTCTGGGGCCGCAAGGGCCCCACACGGTCCCTTCCCTGCTGCTGCCTGTGTGACAAGCTTTTAAGTCTGGCTGTATTTCAACCCTGGAAAGATGTTCCTGTTTCGGAGTCATTTCGATCTCCCCACTTTTTACCCGGAAGCGTTCTCCCTTCTGCCCTCTGTCTGGAGGGCTCCCTTTGGGGCATCTCAGGGAAGGGCTGGTGGTGACAGATTCTCTCAGGCTTGTTTTGTCTCAGCGCCCGAATCCTGTCTCATCTCGAGGCCCCTTTCCGGGAGCATGAACTGGGCTGGCCGTTACTCCTGAGGACCCTTGGCAGACGCGCTCCACAGCGACAGCCCCCGCGGCTTCTGTTAGAAGTCTCTCTGAACGTGAAGGTGCCTTTTTTCTCTGCTTTTCAGATTTCCTCTTTGTCTTTGGTTCCCGGCACTCAGCTGTGATGTTTGGTTTTAGTTTATCCTGCTTGGGGCTCAAGGCACCTGACGCGGACGGCTGACGTCTGGGTCAGCCGGCACAGCCCCGGGCGTACCCACCCTCGACGGCCTCCGCTGCGCTTCCCTCCGGCACCCACCTGGGTCCCTGACCCGTCCCATTCAGTTTAGACGTCCCTGTGTTGACGGATTGTCACTCGCTGCGGTGGCGATCCCTACCCTTTCCGTCAACTTCCCAAGTGGATTGATCACAAAGTCCGAGTCTGAAAACTGGATTGGATCACCCGTGACTCTTACATTTTCTCAGCAAGAGTCCGAATGAATTACGTAAAGTCACAGAAGCTCTGGATCCTTTCACCGAAAGAAACAGAAACGTCCCTCTGGGCGGAAAGGTTACCTTGGTGTAGTCGAGCCCGCTACGTGCAGGCTGGCCTCCCGCTGGCCCCCCAGCTCCCGTGGGGACGCTGTGGCTGCAGGACCCACATTTGAGCCGGACTCTTCCCGCAGATCCTGGGTGCCTGCCCTCTGCAGTTCTCAAAAAGCCCTTTTGAAAGCCCTGCTTCCTCCGGCCTGGCTGGTTCTCAGGGAGCCCTGGTCTGCCACCAGCTGCTGCCTCAAAGCCAGAAGTGGAGGAGAAGGGAATCGTAACTTTAAAGAAGGCCCAGGGTTTGTTTAATATACATTTATTCACTGAAATGAGATCCCGAGCTCATTTCATAAGGGCTTTCTCTTACGAGTGACTGGAGAAATCGAGCAGCATCTGAAATACGCAGCTCACGATCTGGGTTTGCGTGGAGAGCAAAGGCGGGAACACGGGAGGACAGACCCACTTTCCTGAAGAGTCTCGCCACGTCCCCCTCGCTCACTGCTGTCAACGTGGGCCGTTCCTTCCTGCAGGACCGTCAGCAGCTCAGGAACACACACGGTCTGCTGTTCCCACAGTGCCCGCGGCACCCAGTTCCATAAACACCTGGCGGCCCTGGTGCAGGACGAGCACACGTGCTCACGAGGTGGTGAACCTCCGTGCGGCCGGCACCCGGGGGGGCCGAGCTCCATCCCCCGGGATGAGCCCGCGCTGTCCGCAGCCCCTCTGAACGCCCCCCGTGCACCCGGTCACTCGGCCTCACCGGACAACAGCAGCCCGGCCCACGTGAGTTAAGGGCTGGACAGAAAGGCAGACCCGCTGAGAAGCAGGAGAACAAGTCTGTCCTGTGGACGCCGCGCTCTATGGGCCAGCGGCTCTGCCATCGCAGCTCAGGGGCGGGGTGGACGGCCGGGCTGCGCTCCAAGAAAACCTCCCTGAGAAACAGCACAGACCGCCGGCGGGCTCCGAGGAGCAGGGACCACGACCCCTTTAAGCACCGCCCCGTGCCAGCAGCCGGGCGGCCTGGGCCCCTCGGTCCCAGAGCGGACCGGTTACATCCTGCAGGTACGCTGTGCTCCCTTGATTTGGGGGCACAATCCACGATGCTCAGTGTCCCCCGATTCTCACGATGTTCCCTCTCAGGACAGAACCTTAAGAAAAGCAGGTCAGCGGGTCGCCCCCTCCTGCCCTCGGGCAGCCCCGCAGCCAGGACGGCTGGGCTCCAAGCGCCTCCGGGGTGCAGCCCTGCTCACCAAACTGGGAGGCCGTCCCAGCGGGGGCCGGGGACGACGGGGTCCATGGTCCTTGGGCGGACCCTCCCACATGCGGAGACCGGAGTCAATCCTGGAAGCGCGAACAGGGGAGGAGGAAAGTGCGCCAACACCTGTCCCAGACGCCCGCCTGCAGGCAGATGAGCACAGGGCGCCTGCCCTGGCCCCGACCCAGCCCCCCCGGCCACCCCCCACCCCCGCGCCCAGAACTCACTAGCAGCCGCGCGCTGCTTCCGTGTCCCAAGTGGGGGGCGCGAAACTCCTGCGGGGAGAGCCGGGGGCTCCAACTGAACCTGGTAGCAATCCGTCCTAGCCTCCGGGACTCACTTGGTGGAGCTTGGTTAGACCCCGGGTGGGGAAGCTGGTGAAAGCCTTCCATACGGCAATCGCTCTCAACACCCGTGGGAGTTCTTGCGGAACCATGGCAGCGCGGTCCCCTGCTGTGTCCTTGGTTGGCGCTCCTTGGACATTGGCACAGAAGCTGCCATCAGAGACGTGTGGCACCGCCACACGGCAGAGACATCGTGGGACGGGCGTGCACGCGTGCTCAGGCTACACAGCGGAGGCGAACCGCGCGCTGCCCGCCAGTTCTTCTCCCGCGCGCCAAATTCTTAACGGGGCTCGCTGTGGACACGAGACCCGGAGGTCTCGCCAGGTGGCTCCCGTTATCAGAAACGCCACCGGAGAACTGTGTCTCCACCGCCCCCACCCCCGCCGGCCCCCGCCGCTGGGCCAGGATGGAACCAATGTCAAAGCTGCACGAGTGTGGTTCCCCACAAGAGCAGGACCCTTCTGTCACCCTAAGAATAAAAAGCCGTGTCCTCCAGCAGAAAATTGCAATAAAAAGTTTAATTTCAGAAACTGGTTCGCCGTTTATAAATACACTAAAACATAGTCAATGCAAATCCAGATTAATACAGGGTACAGGTTTTTAACAAAACAATTTTTCTAAAAGGGTCACAGGCAAACAAGTGACTTCTTCATCCAGACATTTAATTGGTTTGACATAGGAAAATGAAACCCTTTTCTGGACGTTGCAGCAAAAACTCTGAAGACGTATCATTGTTCAAACAATCTGACAACTGACGCTTCATTTGATGTCCTTGGGATTCTGAAACGCCCCCGTGATGGCTGACTCTTCCCTATCATATATAAAAAAAAATCTAAACACCTAAGGCTATTCTTACAACTGCCGATATAACAATCTTCTCCCTGTTAATAAGCCATCTCTTCTAAAAAGAATATTTATACATAATTGATCAAAGTGGGGGTCAGCGGGTCAGTGCACAAATTTCAAAGGATAGCTTCGTGGTGTCGCGACACCAGGTCCGAGGCTCGGGGCGTCCCCGACAGGACCGCCGTGAAACTGGCCACTGCGCGTGGCCCGCGGCAGGCGGGGGGCTCGTGTCAGCGGTCGGGGATCTCTGAGCGAGCCGAGTGTAAAACCTGAATGAAAAGCATGAACCGGAACCCTCTCTTTACCACATCACTACACAACCAACATCGCGGGACACATCTAAACTAATTTTGTCTTCAAATGCCACACCTCTGTTGCAGTAAACAGGTATGTTCCAGAATATTCTCTGTACTCCTCGACATACTTTATAGAGCCTGCAGTTAAAAACTGCTCAGCCAGGATGGCTTGAACCACCTCCTATTTACAGATTTCATTAAACAGCCACAAAAGCTGTTTTGTTGAATTAAAGCAATTTTTTAGCTAAAATACAGTAATTTGTGGTTTTTACATAATTGAATAAAAAGCCTACAGGATAAATCGTTTACATTTCTCTGTCCGTCTAGTAAAACAAATTACTAACCCCCAACTTTTAAAAAACTTTACAGTTATGAATGAAACCCTAGTCATCGTATTTCATGATCGGCAAGACAGGCTCTCTGTAGCGGGCCGAGAGCCCGCGGTGACACCCGGCCTGCGGTGCTGGGAGTAAGGCACACGGAGACATTACAGTGAAGCTGGACGGTGAGGCTCGTGCCACCTCAGGGTGCCGGCCGCGGCGTCCCACGCGCCCCCACCCCCACCCCCCGAGCGCGCCACCACCCGGGGACAAACAGCTGGTGCCTAATAACCAACAGTATTTTCCGTTCGGTGGCTCCGCGGTGAGTTTCAATACTGAAAGTATATTAAGGGAAGATTCACTTTCAAAAAGATGAGTTTTTCGAAGTGTTCCATCGTGAGCCTGGACTGGCCAAAGCCTCCGTTCTCGGTGGGTGTGCCGAACAGCCTTTCGGAAGGGACGATGCTCGGGGGACAGCCCAGAAACCTGACGGCCAGAGCGGAGAGGCCTGGCCAGGCCGACCTCTTCAGGCTCCAGTAGGTGAGGGGGTCACAGCTGTGTTCGAGCACCTCCTCCTCCAGATACGCAAGCACCATGTCCTCGGGCACCTTCGTCTTCTCCTTGGGGCCCTTCCTGGTCATCTTGGCCACGAGCGACCACAGGTCTTCCTCCCCAACCGAGTCTCTGGAGGGGGAGCCTGGGTGGCACCCGTTGGAGACGGGCGCATCCTCTGAGGTAGAGTTGAGCTCCTCCAGTTCCCTGATTAGATCCTGCTTGTACTGCGTGGCCTCCTCTTCCGAGAACAGGGAGGCCTTGTAGCGGGGGTCCAGCAGCGTGGCAAAGACGTACCTGGGGTCGTGGAGCGTGGCGGCCAGCCGGCTCACCATGGCTTCCTTCAGAGACTTGAGCATGGTGTCGATGCCCATGGTCTCCTCGAAGAGCATCTCGATCTTCCTGTTGAGGATGTGGATCATGGGGATGACCTGGCCGAGCGTGGACGCGTGCGCGCTCATCTCCCGGCTCGCGGCGTCGAAGGGCTTCAGCGCGTGGCACACGGACTGCATGACCTCCCACTGGTCGCAGCTGATCAGCTCTCTGAAGTTGCACTCGACGGACATCTCGTTGATCGCCCGCTTCTGCTCGATGAGCCGCTCGAGCATGTGGAAGGACGTGTTCCACCTGGACGGGACGTCCTGAATGAGGTGGCGCTGGGGCAGCGCGTACTCCTTCTGCAGCTCCGCCAGCTTCTCCTTCGCTTTGGGCGACCGATGGACCCGCTCACATATCTTCCGCGCGATGCTAAGCAGATTCTGGACCATCCGCTGGCTCTTGATGGCCTCGCCGACCACGAGGTCGACCGTGTGGCTGAAGCACTGCACGCTCGCTCGCTCCCCTTCGCTCAGCGTCTTCCCTATGCTCGGGTTGTCGGTGACCGTGATCCCGACCTGAAGGCCGGGGGACGTCACCCAGGCCTCCCACCAGCACTCGAGCTGCTTCCTGATGCCGTTGCCGCCGTAGTCACAGTCGACCTGCGACACGTCCAGCAGGGCCGAGCAGTGGCGGTCCTCACGGTACGGCCGGGCCGACGACGCGAAGGTGACCCAGTGCGCGGTGAGCGTCAGGTACTCGCGGGTCTGGTTACTCATCCATATTCCAGACGTGAAGTGGACCACGCCGCTCTCCGCCTCCTTCAGGTGGGACATAACTATCTGCTTCACATTATCGTACATGCCTGGGATGGCGGTCCTGGAGAAGTAGGAGGGCGAGGGCAGGGAGTACTGAGGTTTCAAGTATTCGAGCAGCCTGTTAAAGCCAACATTGTCTACAAAAGAATATGGCTGGAGGTCAAGTGCAATCATTTCGGCTATGAGACTTGTGATTTTTTTGGCAACTGGGTGGGAATCATAGAACTTCTCGGCGGTGTCCTCCAAGGAAGAAGCTCCCGACAGCTCTGCGCCCAGGGGCCCGCGGAGGCCGGGTGAGGAGGGCCGCGCGGCCCTGGGCGCGTCCGCCTTCAGCGCGCTGCCGTGGAACCTCTGCAGGTGCCGCAGGAGGCAGCTGGTGCCCAGGTTGGTGGGCTTCTTCCCCCTGCTTATCGTGCGGCCGCAGTGCAAGCACACGACTTTCGTGGGGTCTGCGGAGCAGACGGAGAAGTGATTCCATAGCTTGGAGGTCTTTTTGCTGTGAATGGGAAACATAACTTGATTGTGTTTGGTAACCGTCGCTGGCAGGTCCGTCAACTTGGAGGAGGAACCCTCCGCGGAGGCCAAGGTCGCGTACGGAGAATCTGCCAAACCCGCACCCAGCAGGCCCTTCTGGCTCCCCACGACCTCGGGGTGGCGTCGGTAGAGGTGCCTCATCAGACAGCTGGTGCCCACGTCGCCCCTCTTGCCCCGGCTGATGACACAGGTGCAGTGTCGGCACACCGCCTTGAGGCTGTCCGTGGGCGCCAGCGAGAAGTGATGCCAAACCTCCGACTTCAGCCTCTTCATGACCTTCTTGTTCTGCTGGAACACGGCGCCGGACTCCAACAGGCCGGGGCTCAGCCCGTCTCCCCGCGGCTTCTCGGGGGAGGACGCCAGCAAGGCCTCGCCCACGTCGTCAGAGGACAGGGCCGACGCGTCCTCCGGGAGCGCGTCCCCGGGGTTCAGACGCCCCTGCAAGTCCTCGGCCGGCCGGTCGGGGGACGCGGAGGGGGACTCCTGGGCCAGCGTCCCGGGCGAGGACGACACGGAGCCCGGGCCCCCCTCTGGGGGCGGCAGGGCGGGCAGCAGGGTGGGGGGCGCGGCGTACGGGGGCGGGATGCCCGGGCCGCCCCCGTTCTCCTGCAGCACGATGGAGCGGTGCGCCCGCCACATGTGCCTGATGAGGCAGCTGGTGCCCAGGTCCTTCCCGTTCTTCCCTCTGCTGAACTCGTTCATGCAGTGGATGCACACGGCCTTGGAGTTGTCCAGCGGCGACAGGTAGAAGTGCTTCCACACGGCAGACCGCCGCCGGGACCCGGACGCGCTCTTCGGGAGCGGGGGGTTTCTCTCCGGGCCGTTGTCCGAGGTCTCCTCGCAGTGGAGGGTGGGGAGGGGCGGCGGCCCCCCCGGGGCCTCCTCCCTGCCCACCTTCTCGGAGGCGGGCGCGTCGGAGGGCGCTTCCTCGGGGGAGACGGCGGACTCCTCCGCCACGTCGTCGCGGGAAGGGACCTGGGGCGCCAGTCTGGGGGCGAGCTTGGCGGGCGAGAGCACGGCGCCCGGGTCCCCGGTGTCGGCGGGCGCCGGCGGCAGCCGCAGCGGAGGCGGCGAGAGGGAGGGCGGGGCCGGCACGCCGCCGTTCTCCGGGACGAGCACCGTGGGGTGCGCCCTCCTCACGTGCCTCATGAGGCAGCTGGTGCTCAAGTCCTTCTCGTTCTTCCCGCGGCTGAACTCCTTCATGCAGTACGTGCAGATGGCCTTCGTGCTGTCCCGGGGGGAGATGAAGAAATGCTTCCAGGCCGGAGACTTCTTCCGGGAGCTCGCGCCCCGGCCGGAGAGCAGGCTCTGCGTCACGGCCTCCATGGCCACGTCGTACAGCGTGCCGCTGTACTGGGAGAACAGGGACCCGTACTCCTCCTCCTGGTCGGCGGGGAGGCGCTGGCCGGGGGGCTCGCGGCCCCCGCCCGCCTCCCCGGCCTCCGCCCGCTCCCCGCCGCCGTCGGCCCGCTTCCTGTCCTGCTCGCTTTTAAACTCCACTCCTTCCAGACCGTGATTCGGGAGTCGAACATCTTCCCCTTCTATTTTAAAATTTCTTTTAGCAGAAACAAACCGGCCATCCCCTTTGGGACGAGGCTCCTGGTTATTCTCCATGACTGACCATAACTACTCTGGCTGCCTCGTCGCGTTACCTCAGGTGGGCGCAAACCGGAGCCAAAGGCTCATCCGCACCCCCAGACGTACGTCGCCTTCAGCTTTTTCAAGACGATGCCGTCTTCCCGGACGCGCATGAGTGTGGCCGATCGTCAGTCTGACTGGAGAAGGGGGCCTGTGACCGGTGAGCGTGCCGTGTCATCTCAGGGCGCGGAGCACCGCCTGCCAGGGGCCCCAGCACGGCCCGCCGCTCGGCACAGACACCAGCTGACGCAGCGCAGACCCGCGTCCTGTCTCGGAGACCGGAGCGCCGTCATCCTGACAGCACGACGACCCTTGTGCATGATCTATCAAAGAAGACGAAATGAAGGTTAGCTCTGACCTGAATCATACATTTCAAATCTATACTGTTGTTGTGAACAGATCAGCAACGCGCAAAGAAAAGATGCTATGATGGTGAATTAACATTAAAAAACTTGTTCCTTGACGTTTTACAATCCACTTATACGAGGAAAATACCCTAAAACTGCAAAATAAGCACAAGATAAAGACATGAATTTAAATTCCAAGTGCCTATTCATAAAGGGTTGCAGGACTGAAAACACGCTAAGATGGCATAAAAGGCCGCTGGGTCCCCGGTACGAGGAGCCGCCGGAGACCCTCCCTCTTCCTGCCCTGCCGTAAGAGCCAATACGCAGAGCAGGGACTGGACCCTGCTAACCTGTCAGGTCATCAGGTCACAGACTCAACACCGAACAGAACAGAGAGAGCGGGGACTCCCAGCATCTAAGAGGGGAGCCAAGTCCACGAGGGCCGAGCAGCGTCCACCCCGAGAGCCGCGGTGCCTCACGGGCACCGGGCTGGGCGCCGGGCACCAGGCGGGGGGTGGGATCGGCCCCTGGGAACCCGAACGCTGCGCAGACGTCAGGAGCCGGTCTGCAACCGCGAAGGCAGGCGCGTGGGCAGGATGGGTGGGCACAGGAGGTGGGGTCAGCACACAGGGACAAAGTGGACACGTGGGGCTCACGTGGGGCTCACGTGGGGGAGGGAGCAGCTAATGGGAAAGTACAGGAAGGGGCACAAATACCAGCACCAGCGCGCTTACCATTGAAGAGTGGACCCCGGCAAAGTACAAGAAGCTTACTTTTTTTGCTACAACAACCAGGGGTTTATTATAAATACAACCTGCACAAAAACTTAAAACTATACATAAATCAAAACCAGAATGGCCCACGGGAAGACAAAAGGCAGATTTCTGACGCTTTGGCTCAGCCAGCCCCCAGATAAAAACCAACAAGGAGAAATCAAGGAAGCGCGAAGCGAACGACCTGCGGGAAGAGAGGGGTGTGTGTCACACGGGGTGGCCACGGAGGCCCCGGGTCAGGGAGGACAGGCCCCCTCAGCGACACTCGGCCAAACCCGAGCCGCCCGGGGCGCTGGGGCCCTGCCTGGCTGGGAGGCCGTGCCAAGCCCAGAGCAGCGCTCGCGCGCCAGCCGCGTGGGGTCACTTGCTGGCTGCCCGGGCCTGCTGGGCTGGGGTCTGGCCCAGGTGCTGCCTCGGCATCCAAGCGGCCCGGGGAGGGGACGCGGTTACTGTCTGGCCCCAGACTTACTCCGTGGCCTCCAGCGTCTGTGCAGACACAGCGTCCTCGGCCACCACGGGCCCACCCGGCCCACCCGGGGCCAGCACGGCCTGGATGAGGCCGCCAAAGGGCACCGGGTGCCCAGGGCTGACCATCTGATGAGGTGCCAGCCGGCGGGGCCTGCGTCCCAACACATGGTGAGGAACACTTCGTCCTCGTCACAGCAGCTGCAGGACAGCCCGGGCCCTGGGGCTCCAGCTCAGGCCCGGCCAGGGCCAGCTGGCCATCTCGGGTCTGCCGGAGCCAGCGCCAGCCAGCCACTCCCCGCAGGGGCGGACGGCCCTCCTGCCGGGGCCTCTGGCCACGGGCGGTGGTGCTGGTGGGATGTGAGTGCCGAGAGCCACCCGGTCCGTACCCCTGCCCGTGCCCCTGCCTCGGCCAGCTGCCCGGCCCCTCCACCTCACCCGTCAACGTGTGGCCGGGCACACAGACACGGACGCCTGAGCGGGGGCTGAGCCGGGCCCTGCCGTGCAGACCGAGGCTGTCCACGGGCAGTGCCCACCGGCGGCCACACCGAGCAGGCGAGCCATCGCCGAGTGCAGGAGCCACAGCGGCGACGCCGGCCCAGAAGGCGTTCCGGACCAGCGCGCTTCTGAGAGGGAAGCACGGTCGAAGGTGATGCCGCAAGACCTGCTCACGTGAGCCTGCCGGGCAGAGCAGGGTGACGGTCGCCCTGAGGCACTGTGCACGCTTTTCAAAACGGCTATTCTCACCAGAAGCAAACACAGGTTTTTCAGAAAGCATCCCAAAGAACGAACTCCACAAAGTTCGGCCAAATGGTCAGAATAAAAAATAAGCCTGTGAATCAGTATCAGTAAGCACACAGGAGCAGGCCACCGGGGGTGGGAGTCGGCAAAGAGTGCAAGAGAACTACACAAAGTGCATTTCCAGGACACCGTATGTAATTACACGGTTCACACGTATAATTACACAGAAAACACAGAGAACGAAGAAAAATGAGCAAAAAGTATGATGCTATAAAAACGAAAACCCAGATTTGGAGGAGACTTTTTAAGAATTAGAATTACGAGTATATATAAAATCAAAACATCAATGAGACACCCACCAGGACGGCTGAAATCAAAAAGACAGCCAGTGACAAGCACGGACACAGATGTGGAAAAACACTCATCCACCACCGGTGGGGATGAAGGCGGTGTGGCCTCTTCGAAAACCACTCCGGCAGCGTCTCAAACGTAAAGTCGCCCGTGACCCAGCAATCCCGCTTCTGTGTAAATACCGAGAAGTGAAGATGTGTGTTCACTCAAAAACCTGTACGTGGACGGCATCAGACAAAAAGCGGACACGACCCCCCCCCCCACACCCATGAGTAGATGAAAAACGTGACGTATTCCTCTAATGGCAAGACCGTGCTCACCACGACACAGACGAACCTCGACGGACCTCGAGGTCATCGAGCTACAGGAACCAGACGTAGAAGACGGCACACCGTGTGCCCGAATTCATACGAAATGTTCAGAGAGAGACAGAGGAGGGGAGAGGAGGCCAGGGGGTGCGGGAGCACAACGGCAATACTGCTGATGGGCTGGGGGCTTCCTCCGGGGCGATTACAAATTCTGGGATCAGTTGCAACCTTACCAATATACCGCAGAAAGGTTTACCCTGGGGTGTGTGAATGACATCTCAATAGAAAGAAATTATAAATGCGTAACTATAGAATCAAAATAAAGGGAAACGGGTGATTAAAAGCAGCTGAAGGAAAAAATAATCAACTGAAGACGGATCCAAAGAAGTTCCCAAGAAGGCAGCGCTGCCACGGGAGCAGACGGGAGACACGGCGTGCCGGCTAGTCACACGGTTGAGAAGCAGGTGGGGACGGAGAGGTGGCATCTGATGGGCTCCTGACAGTGTCCAGAACGACGGACAGATGTGGAAATACATGCAAGCATAAAACACACCACACAGACCGAGCGGAGCAATTATCTGAATCTTGATCCAAACTGACACGTTAATGAAAGCGAAGAACAAAGAGGGTGGGAGAGAGACGTCATGCGGTGAGACTAGCTGGAATCCAAAAAACATAAATCTAAAAAATTATGAAGACGACTGGAGAAACCTGAACACTAAGTGAGCCTCTGAATCTATTAAGAAAGTATTTATGTGGAGAGTGAAAATGGTATTTGGTCTTTTATGTTCAAGTATTGACAGATGAAGCGATACGCTGCTGGGGTTTTGCCTCAGAATAATCCAGTTTGGGGTGGGGGCGGGCAGAAGCTACAGATGGAACGAGACTGACCGCGTATGGACGATCACGGAGCAGGCACAGGGTGGCGGTCACTGGGGGCACTTTACGGTTCTCTCTACTTGTGGGTATGCTCAAATTTTCCATAATGAAAAAGATATTTTGTAATGTTTATTTTTGAGAGAAAGCATAAGTGCAGGGGAGGGGCAGAGAGAGAGAGAGAGAGAGAGAGAGAGAGAGAGAGAGAATCCCAAGCAGGCTCCATGCTGTCAGCGCAGAGCCTGACGTGGGGCTTGAACCCACGAACCCCGAGATCATGACCCAAGTGGATGATCAAGAACTGGATGTTTAACTGACTAAGCCACCCAGGCGCCCCCTTAAATAAAAAGACTTTAAAATTAAAGACCAACAACTCTCATAAAAGTAAATGAAAATTCCTTTTAAAATTTTAACAAATCAGATTCAGTAGTAAAAACGTGTCACACACCAGGACTAAACAGGGCTAATCCAGGACTACAAAGTTCATTTAACATTTGAAAATAAGTCAATACAATTCACCACAGTAAGGAAAATGAACAAAACCCATACCATCATTTCAGTAGATGCAGAAAAAACACTGGATATAATTCAACACCCAAGGGCGCCTGGGTGGCTCAGTCGGTTAAGTGTCTGACTTCAGCTCAGGTCATGGTCTCACGGTTCGTGGGTTCAAGCCCCGCGTTGGGCTCTGTGCTGACAGCTCGGAGCCTGGAGCCTGCTTCTGATTCTGTGTGTGTGTGTGTGTGTGTGTGTGTGTGTGTGTGTGTCTCTCTCTCTCTCTCTGCCCCTCCCCTATTCACTCTCTGTCTCTCAAAGGTGAATAAATGTTAAAAAAAACTTTTTTTAATTCCACACCCATTCATGATAAAAATTCTCAGCAAATGAAAACCAAAAGAAAACTTTATCAACCTGATAAAGGACATACAAAAACAGCCTAGGGCCAATATCACGCATGCTACTGACAAAGGCGGAGCGCCATCCCCCCAAGATCAGCGCAGGACAAGGGTGTTTGTTCTCCTTGCGTCCAGTTGGCACCACACTGGCAGCAGGAGCCGGGGTGGTGAGTCAAACAGAAGAAACAAAAGACGTACGAACTAAAAATGTAGATGTAAAACTGTCTTCATTCATATTAAACATGTTTGTGTGGGTAAAATCGTAAGGAATCTACTAAAAATAATAAGTCATTTAGAAAATTATGAGATACAAAGCAATTGTTTTTGTATAGAGGAATAATTGAAAGAAAAAAATTTTTAAATTCTACATTTAACATACAAAAATATAAAATGTGTACAGATAACGTGAAAACGTGTCTAAGACCGTAGGCTGAACGCTGAAACAATACTAAATAGACGGAGTTCATGATGTGGAAAATCCAACATTGGTAAGACATCAGTGTTTCCTGAACTGACCTATAAATTCAGTACAATTCCAATCAAAATCCCCCAATTTCTTCTTTTTTTGCCATAGCTGATAAGCAGAGCTGACAATTTATATGGAAATATAAAGAACCAGGAATAAATAAAATAATAATTTACTCTTGTACAACACAGGCAGGTGCGGGGGGCCGAGCCCCAGTCAAAAATCTGCATGTAACTTCTGACTCCCCCAAAACAACTACAAATAGCCTACAGTTGACCGGAAAAACACAGTGACCCTGAACAACATGGGTTTGAGGACTACTTATACACAGATTTGCTTCCCAGTAACCACAGTACAGCGCTGTAAGTGTATTTTCTCTTCCTTAGGATTTTCTTAACATTTTCCTTTCTCTAGCTCACCTTACTGTAAGAACGTGGTGTATGACAAATGTAACACAAACAGCCGATTAACACACACTTTACAGGTTATATGTATTTTGAAGAAGAATGGAACTGGAGGACCTACAGGGAGTTCTGCTTCTGGCCACGAAGGAGGGGGGCTTACCCGCTCACATTCGACAACTAGCGCACCAGATAAACACCCAAAATGATGTTTTCCAGACGTGGGACGAGAGGGAAATTGGAAGCACGGGACGGCGATCCAGGACGCAGAGAGCGACGGTCAAGCTCGCCGCCTTGAGCACAGCCTACCGTGCAGGGAGTGGGACCCGACGCGGCCCCGGTGCTCCCCCTGCGTAGTCTGGCCGGAACCTGCACACAGAGCCCGGGAGATCCGTACAGGGTTCCCTTGTCGTCCTAGGCTGATGGATCTGCGTCAATTTAAGGAAACCGTTCTTGGAGGATCAGTGGGAAAAGCTGATGGAAGGACCGCCTGGGCTCCCAAGAGGAAACAGCAAGAAACCCAGCAGGAGGCTGAGAAGAAAGGCCGCCCGAACAAGCCAAAGAGGGGCACACTGCAGCTAACGTAGTCGTACCCCAAAACAAGCCTCAGCGGCACCGAAAGGAATGTATGACGTCCCGCGCCCAATAAAGGAGATGAGTGTTCAAAATGGCCGACATCAAACAAAAATTACCAGATGCACGAGAAAGCGGAACGTGACCCCTAACCGGAGACAACCATCAGTAGACAGAGACCCAGCTATGACATAGATGATAAAATTAGGAGAACGTTAAAACAGGTATTATGAATATATCATTTGAGGTAAACAAAATGATAAATGTGATAAGGGGAAACTATAAATGAAATTCCTGGAGACGAAAATACAGTATTTGAAATGAAAAATATACCAGATGGGGTTAACAGCAATTTAAACACAACGAAAGATCAATAATTATGAAGACACAGTGATAAAAATAAAACAGGATGGGGGCGCCTGGGTGGCTCAGTCGGTTAAACGTCCGACTTCGGCTCAGGTCGTGATCTCGTGCTCTGTGAGTTCAAGCCCCGCGTCGGGCTCTGTGCTGACAGCTCGGAACCTGGAGCCTGCTTCTGATTCTGTGTCTCCCTCTCTCTCTGACCCTCCCCCCATTCATGCTCTGTCTCTGTCTCAAAAATAAATAAATGTTAAAAAAAAAATTAAAAAAAAATAAAACAGGATGAAACAAAAAGAAAAAAACTGAGAAATTTAAAATTTGTGCATCAGGGGCACCTGGGTGGCTCAGTCAGTTGAGCATCCAACTCTCGTATCACCTCAGGTCGTGATCTCGAAGTCATGGGATCGAGCCCCACATCAGGCTCCATGCTGAGCAGAGCCTGCTTGGGATTCTCTCTCTCTCTCTCTCTCTCTCTCTCTCTCTCTCTCTCTGCTCTTCCCCTGCTCACGCTCTCTCTCACAAAATAAACTTAAAAAAAAATCAAACAACTTTGTGTATTAAATGAGATTATTGGGTGAAAAAATGCAGAATGAGAGAAAATACTTGCAAATCAGGTATTTGAGAAGGACTTAATACCCAGGAGAAACAAACAACTCCTACAACTCAACAATGACCCAATTCAAAAATGGGCAGAGGGCTGGACTAGACTTTCTCCAAGGAAGATACACAAAGATGCTCCACACCATTAATCGTTACGGAAGTACAAATCAAACACGCAGGGAGAGATCGCTTTGTACCCACCAGGAGGGCTAGCACTAAAACATAATAGTAAGAAAGAGATAAAGAAAAAGTGTTAACATGCGCAGAAATCGAAGTGATGTTCCTCAAAGCCTGACAATGCTGAGTCTCTTACGTGGCTTTCTGCCGTTTGTTTCTTTGTGAAGTATTTGCCTGAGCTTTTACTAGGCTGGGTGTTTTTTCTTTTTTTTAAATGTCTATTTATTTTTAATTCTTTTAAACGTCTGTTTATTTTTGAGAGGCAGAGCATGAGTGGGGGAGGGGCAGAGAGAGAGGGAGACACAGGATCCAAAGCAGGCTCCAGGCTCTGAGCTGTCGGCACCAAGCCCGACGCGGGGCTCAAACTCACGAATCGCGAGATTGTGACCTAGGCCGAAGTCGGAGGCTTAACCGACCGAGCTACCCAGGCGCTCCAGAGTGTCTTCTGTTCTAATGAGGCGACTCTGGGTGGGCTCCCGGGTGGGCACTGGTCACCAGAAAGACCACGCCATGATTAGAAGCTGGGATTTTCACCCCTGCTCCCCATTCTCCAGACAGGGGGACGGGCTGGGGGATCCAGTTAATAACTGATCACGCCGATGTGATAAAACCTCCATAAAAATCCCCAAAGTGTGGGCTCCAGGGAACTTGTCGGTTGGTGAGCACGTCCGTGTGCCGGGAGGGTGACGCGCCCCAAGTCCACAAGGACAGAAGCTCCTGTGCGTGGGACCCTCCCCGCACACACCCTGCACCTCTCCATCCGCTGATCCGCTGTTCGTCTAACCCTTCCCTACGTGATCGATGATCGACGGACGAATGGCGCAAGCGTTCCCCTGAGTTCTGTGAGCTGCTCGAGCAGGTTATCAAACCCCAGAAGGGGCTCACGGGAATGTCATCTGGAGCCGAGTCAGACAGAAGTTGTGGGCAACCCGGAACCTGCCAGTTGGGAATGGCGTCTGAAGAGGGGGGCAGTCTTGTGGGACTGAGCCGCTCCCTGGGGGATGGGACGCTGACTCCGGGCAGACGGTGTCAGAACGGAGTTCAGCTGTAGGACACCCCGTGGGGGCTGGAGAACTGGTCACTGCGGGGAAAAGCACCCACACATCTGGTGGCCAGAAGTGAAGTATTCTGTGACCTCAGAGTAAGAGTAAAGGAGAAACCGGAGAGCCTCCCTAGACACACAGATAAAAAGATGCTTTCTAAAAGGCAGGGGCTGGGGCGCCTGGGTGGCGCAGTCGGTTAAGCGTCCGACTTCAGCCAGGTCACGATCTCGCGGTCCGTGAGTTCGAGCCCCGCGTCGGGCTCTGGGCTGATGGCTCGGAGCCTGGAGCCTGTTTCCGATTCTGTGTCTCCCTCTCTCTCTGCCCCTCCCCCATTCATGCTCTCTCTCTGTCCCAAAAATAAATAAACGTTGAAAAAAAAAAAATTTAAAAGGCAGGGGCTGCCAGATTGAATAAAAAGCAAGACTAACTCTGCCTACAAGAAACACACTTTTTTTCTTTTTTAATGTTTATACTTTTGAGAGAGAGAGACAGAGCACGAGCAGGTGAGGGGCAGAGAGAGAGAGGGAGACACAGAATCCAAAGCAGGCTCCAGGCTCTGAGCTGTCAGCACAGAGCCTGATGCGGGGCTCGAACCATGAGATCGTGACCTAGGCTGAAGTCGGAGGCTTAACCGACTGAGCCACCCAGGCGCCCCAACAAGAAACACACTCTAAACGTAAAGACACAAACAGGTTAGGAGCCAAAGATGGAAAAGGCATACCACACTGATACTGATCCACAGAAAGCTGCAGTGGCCACATTAGCCTCCGATGGAGACTGAGAGGGACGTGCCAGGGACAACAGGGATGCTACGTAAAGTGGCAGAGGGCCAGCTCATCAGACGTGCACGCCGGACAGAACTAAAGGGAGACTAGAGTGAGTCACAATTACAGAGATTTCAACACGTCTAATGCAACAGCTCAACGAGCAGTCAGTAAAGATAACAGCAGTTTTACGGACACTATATCACATGCCCCGAGTGACATTTATTGAATGTCCAACCAACAAAAACAGAACACATGTTATTTACAGGTACACACAGAACATTCATCAAGATCAACTGTTCCAGGACAATAAAGCAAACCTCCGTAAATGTGAAAGGTCTCCGATAAGAGGGGGACTGAACGAGAAACCAACAACAGAATGATATCTAGAAAAATCCAAAATATGTTCAAATCAATAACTCTTCTATATTAAGCCAAGGGTCAAAGACAAAAATCACAAGGACAGTAAACCAAATTTAACCCCAAAGGAAGCAGAGAGAGAAGAAAACAATAGAGAAAAGACATGAAATCAATGAAACCAAACACTGGTTCTTTGGAAAATCAATAAAATTGACAAACTTCTACACGGACAAAGACAGACATCACCACCACCAGGAACGAAAAAGGGGTACCATCTTAGACCTCGCAGATGGTCAGGATGATAAGGGAATACACAAGCAACTGTATGACCATAAAATCAGCAACTTCTAGGAAACCGACAAACTCCTGGAAAGACACATTACCGAAACTCAATAGAGAGATGACCCGAATAGCCTTTAAGAAATTAAATTTGTGGGGCGCCTGGGTGACTCAGTTGGTTAAGCATCCGACTTCGGCTCAGGTCAAGATCTCACGGCTCGTGGGTTCGAGCCCCGCGTTGGGCTCTGTGCCGACAGCTCAGAGCCTGGAGCCTGCTTCGGCTCCCTCTCTCCCTGTGTCTCCCTCTCTCTCTGACCCTCCCCCACTCGTGCTGTCTCTGTCTCTCTCAAAATAAATAAATAAACTTAAAAAGTTTAAAAAACAAAACAAAAATACCAGAGTGATGAAATCAGCAAAACCCAGATTACAGGAAATTCTTCAGGAAACAACCCAGTTTCCTTAACAAACAAATTCCACTTGAATCCTGACCTGAACTAGCAAATCTATATAAAAATATTTTTTAGACAATGTGGGAAATTTGGATACCAGATATGTGATATAGAGATTACTGTTAGTTTTAAAGCTGTGATAAAGGTATTGCAGATACAACTTTTGAAAGAATGCTATCTTTTCAAGACACTTACTGAAACACGTCCAGGTAAAACAGGGTTTCTGGTTTTTGCTTCAAAATAACTGAGGGGGGGATACAGCTAAACGAATGGCCACGAGCGAGCAGCTGCTGCAGCTGGGTGACGGCGCGTCCTAATCTCTCACTTCCATAACAATTATTTTAAGAAGGAAAAAAAAAAAAACCCAATTAGACGGACTGCCGACTTTTCAAGAGAAGCAATGTGAACCAGGAGACAAAGGAATGGTACCTTCAAAGTTCTGAAAAAAGGCCAAACCAGAATTCAACACTCAGCAAAAATATTCCTGCAGAAACTGATCTAAAATAGAAACCCCGTCAGACAAGGCAAACGCCGAATGTGCCTGTACCGAAGGAAAGGCGGACGGGGTTCCTTCAGGCAGGAATAACGCAGCCCCACAGGGAAGCTCAGTGACGCGGAGATGACGACAAGAATAATAAAAACAGTGGTGGGTGCTCGGTACGCCCCTCACACCTGGGGGCCCGTGCTTCTCGAAACTGATCAATGGAATTAACTAAAGCCATCAAGACACCCGCAAACCTACGCGCATGTGCATCGTGAATAAAAACTGTAGTTCACCCTGATAGCTCCCACCTCAACCCAACACCACAGATCCTTCTAGCCTCCCCCTTTCTGCATCTGTGGCTTCTTTTTCTGGCTCCCGCTATCCTTAAAGATTTACCCATTTGCTCAATCCTACAACATCCAGAAAGTAGTTTCAGAATACTAACGCGGACCACCGAGGAAAAACAAGCATTTGAAGTCGAGACGGTGATTTATAAACGTTTGTGTCTGGGCTTGTGGGTTCAGCACTGGGTCCAAGAGTTCTTGGGTCGGTCTTCCCTCTTAAACGTAGTTATTTGATTCCTCTGAAACACAATTAGGTTCACTTGTTTCTGTCGATAACACAGCACAGAACTAGAACAGCAAAACCAAGATCTCGAGGAGGACGTCACCAACGAGGCAAAACCAACAGGCAATTTCCTTCACTCCAAAATAGAAGCACAGAGAAAAACCAAAAACGTGTACGAGGCCTACGTGTACGAGGTAGCGGACCTGCACGGGACGGAGCCGCCCGGGGTCTGACACGATGGCAATCCCAAAGCAGCCGCAGGTATTCACCGGACGTCTGGAGGACGGCGTTTCCCGCCCCGCGACAAAGCTGACGTGTGTCGGCGGTCCGAGGTGAGGTCCTAAGAGGCTGGAGCGGAACAAGCAGCCAAAAACTTCCTTCCGGGGCAGAGAGCTGCGTGAAACTGCCGGGAACGGACTAAATGGAGCAGCTTGGGGAGAAAAGCAGCAAAGGGTCGAGAAGGGGCCTCCGAAAGCCAGCCGCTGCTCCAGAGCGTCAGGACGAGGGCCTCTGGAATCCGCGTCGTGCGCGTCAGACCAGCCAGCGCTCCAGGGCGTGACCGGAGGCTCAGGACGCGGCTTGTGGCGTCGGAACTGCCACCCTCCTTCCCCGCGGGAGCCAAGGAAGCACCGGCCCTGCAGAGTCCCACTCGGCAGCTCGACCGCTACCTGACCTCCGTCACGGGTCCCTCGAAAAGCCCCATTCACAGGGCACGGCTGTCACGTGAGCCGGTTCAGAGCTCGCTTTGTGACAAAAACCCCTTCCCCGGGGAGTCTGTTGAAAGCAGCTGCCAAGGCCGCAGGGCCAGCTGGGGCCAGCAAGCGCCTGGTCACAGGTGTAAAGGGAAGATCCGGGGACCAAGAGGTCTACAGGGAGCTTTGAAAAACTCCGGCCAACTCCCAGGGATGCAGAGGACACGCATGTGCAGAACGGTGCGTGAGCCCAGGAAAGATGTGAGCGGCCACCCCAACCCCTGCCCTCTGGCCGCAAGTAGGGGGTGAAGGTGACGACAGAGTGCTCCGGGACAGACACACACACACAGCCCCCGGCAGGGACGGCAGACACACCGGCTCGAGGCGTTTAAGGAGGTCTCGGACCAGGGGTGGGGGGTCGGGGGGAGGAAGTCTCGGACCAACCCTCAACCGACCACTAGGCTCACCAAGCAGAGATAGCAGTGGCCAAACGCTACAAAGAACACAGACTTTCTAGAATTAGTTCGGGAAAGCCATGGAAGAAATAGATTAAAACAAAACAAACCTCCAGCCACAAAAACAAACACGAGAGGGAGGAGGCTCTGATGTCGTTTTCAACAAAATCAAAAGTATTACAAAACATGCAAAGAAGCAGGAAAGCATGGGCCATACACAGAGGAAAACAGTCAAAAGAAACTGTCCCTGAGAGGACCTGGATGTTAGACTTACTAGACAAAGACTTTTTTAAAATGCTTTTTCTGAGAGATATGGAGAGACGGAATGTGAGGGGGGAGGAGAGGCAGAGAGGGAGGGAGACACAGAATCTGAAGCAGGCTCCAGGTTCCAACATGGGGCTCAAACTCACGATCTGCGATATCCTGACCTGAGCCAAAGTCGAATGCTTAACTGACTGGGCCACCTAGGCACCCCGCTAGACAAAGACCTTAAACTGGGCATTATAAATGTGTGAGCTGAATTAAAGGAAACAATGTACACAGACGATGTATAAAACATGTAACATCTCATCAAATAAACGTCAACATACAGAGAAAAATCATAAAAGAGAACTAAGCAGGAATTACGGGATGTTGAACTGCAGGACAACGGACACATTCACTAGAGGAACCAGCACACTTGAAGGCAAGTCAGCGAGAACAGCCACGTGGAAAGCCAGCAGGGGAGCACGGCCCTCGACACACCTGCCCAACATGACCCACGTGGTCAGAAAACACGGGTTACACTTCAAAGGGATAAATTATGCAAGTGTCCTTCACCCACAATGCAGTTAGGTTATAAAACAATAACAGAAGGGAATTTGAGAAATCAATAAATATTCGGAAATAAAAGCACATTTCTAAATGATCCGAGTGTCAGAAAGAAATTACAAGGGAAATTAGAAAGTATTTTCATCCAAATGAAAGTAACACACCAAAATTTGGATGTTGAAGGGCTCAGAGAGAAATTTATAGCTTTAAATACCTGTATTAGAAAAGAAGAGGGGTGCCTGGGTGGCTCAGTCGGTTGAGTGTCCCATTCTTGACTTCAGCTCAGGTCATGATCCCACGGCTCGTGGGTTCGAGCTATGCTGACAGCATGGAACCTGCTTGGGATTCCCTCTCCCTCTCTCTCTCTGCTCCTCCCCCACTTGCCTACATACTTTCTCTCTCAAAAATAAACAAACATTAAAAAGAAAAAAAGAATAAAAACTAAGCTAGAAGCACCATCAGAACAAGTAAACTCCACAAATGATCACTTAAGACAAACAGCAAAGAAAAATAATTTTTTTTAACGGAAAAAAAAAGAAGGACTAAAAAAGACTAGAGAAACGGACTGAAAGGCTGATGAGAAGATCCAACAACACACACGTAATGAGAGCCCCTCTCCTCCCTGCAAAGTCGGAGGGGACAAAGCAAGGGAACAGAACACTGAAAACTTAAAAACCTTTCCTGAAGTAAAACTTGTGAACCTACATATTGACAGAGCAAGCCGTGTGGATGAGAATCCATGCCCAACAATTAACACTAAAAGAGAATTCCATTCCGGCCAAAAACAGAGTCACTTATATTGGAAAGAAAGTAAAATTATCATGCATCTGACAACAATGTTTTATGCTAGAAGAGAATAACATATTTAAGATATTCAAAGGAAGAAAATGTGAGCCGAGGACTTTATATCCAGTCAAACTGACTTTTTAAAAAAATCTTTTGGGGCGCCTGGGTGGCGCAGTCGGTTGAGTGTCCGACTTCAGCCAGGTCACGATCTCACGGTCCGGGAGTTCGAGCCCCGCGTCGGGCTCTGGGCTGATGGCTCAGAGCCTGGAGCCTGTTTCCGATTCTGCGTCTCCCTCTCTCTCTGCCCCTCCCCCGTTCATGCTCTGTCTCTCTCTGTCCCAAAAAATAAATAAATGTTGAAAAAAAAAATTAAAAAAAAATCTTTTAATGTTTATATTTATTTTTGAGAGAGAGAGAGAGAGAGAGAGAGAGAGAGAGAGAGAGAATGTGTGTGTGTGGGGGAGGGGCAGAGAGAGGGAGACACAGAATCCGAAGCAGGCTCCAGGCTCCGAGCTGTCAGCACAGAGCCCGACGTGGGGCTCAAACTCATGAACCGTGAGATCATGACCTGAGCCGAAGTCGGACGCTCGACCAACTGAGCCACCAGGCGCCCCAGTCAAACTGACTTTCAATTGCAAAGGACACGTAAAAACTGTTATTGGGGCACCTGAGTTCAAGCCCCATGTTGGGTGTAGAGATTCCTTAAAAATAAAATCTTTATTTTCATTTATTTATTTATTTATTTATTTATTTATTTATTTATTTATTACGTTTATTTATTTATTTTATTTTTTTTTTATTTTTTTTTAAATTTTTTTTTTTTTTTTCAACGTTTATTTATTTTTGGGACAGCGAGAGACAGAGCATGAATGGGGGAGGGGCAGAGAGAGAGGGAGACACAGAATCGGAAACAGGCTCCAGGCTCTGAGCCATCAGCCCAGAGCCCGACGCGGGGCTCGAACTCACGGACCGCGAGATCGTGACCTGGCTGAAGTCGGACGCTTAACCGACTGCGCCACCCAGGCGCCCCACGTTTATTTATTTTTAAGACAGAGAGAGACAGAGCATGAACGGGGAGGGGCAGAGAGAGGGGGAGACACAGAATCGGAAGGAGGCTCCAGGCTCTGAGCCATCAGCCCAGAGCCCGATGCGGGGCTCAAACTCACAGGCCGCGAGATCGTGACCTGAGCTGAAGTCAGACGCTTTAACCGACTGAGCCACCCAGGCGCCCCAAAAATAAAATCTTTAAAACGCATTTAATATGCTTAAATCTGAGTTCATGGGACGCCTGGGTGGCTCAGTCGGTTAAGCATCTGACTTCAGCTCAGGTCATGATCTCATGGTTTATGAGTTCAAGCCCCACATCGGGCTCTGTAATGACAGCGCAGAGCCTGCTTGGGATTCTCTGTCTCTCTGTCTCTCTCTCTCTCTCTCTCTGTACCTACCCAATTTGCATGCTCTGTCTCTCTCTCAAAAATAAAAAATAAGTAAGTCAACAATAAAATCTTCAACTGGTCACCTTTGGAGGAAGATAGAAGATTGATTATTTTGAAACCTGGCAGAGAGAAGAATCAAGCATTTATCTCGGGTGTCCTATGTGAACCCGAGCCCTAGATAACCAAATGACGATGACAGGTTTCTCTTACTAGAAGTCCGGCTCATACACGCAGCTGCAGTAACTCAGCAGGAGCATCACCGTTTTGTAACTTGTCTGGAATTAACGCATGTCGTCCGTGCGTCGTTGGCTGCCAACATCGAAAAAGAAAGACATTGCACGTTAGGTGTCTCCTGATGGACCACAACACCCCTGTGAAGGAGCCTTGCCGAGTCAAACCCGAATCTGATCAAACCTCTATATCCAACTACCCCTTCCCAGGAAACCAGGGAGAGATGACACTACACGGGATGACCGCCATCGGCGAAATCCAGACTGTGAGAACCACAAGCCAACCACAAAAAACTTCCACGGGAGGTGGGGGGCGAGCTCCAGATAATACTGAAATGCCATCTAAGTCAACAGGCAGAACTTAACTAGGACTTGGAGGTACGTGATTCGGTCACAAAACTACGAAGAAAAGCAAGGACGGACTTGCCATAAAGTCCAGGCTGGCAGTTACTTCCGTCAGGACGGCGGGGGGCGGTGGGGGAGACACGGATGAGGGGTCTGGGGAGCCAGCAGAAGTCCGTTTCTTGACCCAAGTGATGGTCACAAAAGTGTCCACCTTATAACAACCCATCAAACCACACACTTACTTCCTGGTTTCTGCGTCTGCGCTAAACTTTAAAAAGGCTTAAAAACCCAAACCGTATGAAACTATGTTGACGAGGGTGCTGTGGTGTTGGTTCCAGGGGCCAACAGACTGGCAGAGACTGGAGAGCCTGAGGACAGGCCCACGCACAAGGTCTGCACACAGCAGACCTTTGACGCTGGAGGCGCTGGAGAGGAGCGAGCAAGGAGGATCTTTTAAATACATGGGGCCACGACAATTAGATCTCCGCGTGGAAAAAATGACACCTGACCCTAGTTCATGCCATCCCCCAAATCGACGGTCACGCTAAAGGCAAAACAATAAAGAACGTAAGATGGAAAAACATTCTTACGACCTTGACTTAGAGCAAAACAGAACTACCAAGGGAAGATGGACAAACCAGGCCACATTAAAATTAAGAAACTTAAAAATCAAGGAAATACAAATGAAATCCAGAACACCATACACCCTGTAAAGCGGCCACACACACACACACACACACACACACGCTGAGCCGACAGTGCCAGGGGCCGGACTAGGACACGCAAGCCCAGCCACCCTGGAACACACTGCAGCCCCCCACGCTATCGTGTGACCAGTCACAGGGTCATGCCCACAAGATGCCTGGAGACCTGCAACAAAGGACAAATCCAAAAACGTTCGTGGCAGTAATCACAGAGGTGTAAGTGGCTCCCGACCGCAGATAACATGTTGTGATAGATCCGTGCGTGGGATAGCCCACAGCCACAACAACGAAGAAACTGTCATAATACCCAGCAACCACGACAGTGAGCAGAACACGCACCGCATGACCCCCGTATATGAACGACAGTGGCACAGGCCGGGAAAACAAGGGACTTTGGGACTGGGGAGCACGGGGGTGGCGTCCGTCTCTCGAGCTGGTGACGATTCACAGAGATGAGCACTTGTCCGCGTGTCTTATGCTTCACGACCCAAGACTTACACTCTGGAAATCACCCACACAGCCCCGGCAGCCGCCCCCCAGTGCCCACCACGGCTGCCTTCCTGGCGCACGGGAGGTCGGCCAAGACCGTGCCGGGTGCAAGTGGGCGCCCACACAGACACACGTCTACAAGGGGATACGCAACTTAACTGCAGTCATCATGAAAGGCTTTCACTTTCTATTTTATACAGTCCTCTGTTGCTTGACTAATTTTGTGCATATTATTTCATAATCAGAAGTAGCAACGATATTGCTAATTTAAGAAAACCACTGTCATCTGATCTAGCAGCTTACTACTAAAGAAAATCAGCTTTTCCTACTATTTTGGTACAAATTAAAGGGGAAAAAAAGAAGCGTGTTATCTTTGGTTTTCAAACCACAAAAGGATTATGCTACTGTGGCAGTTTTGATCAGTCTGCATAGATAAAAAGGACCAGTAGGTTTTTGCCACCTACCCCTGGAGAGGATTTCTCTGGATGGTTCTGACCCTACTCTCCAGCAAACAGAAACAGGGTGACCAATGACAACGTGTCAAACCCAGAATCCTTCTAGAACAAACTTCATCACCCTGTCCACGGTTGGCTGCCGCCGCTTGCAGCCCGGGGCCCCCGGGCCCCCGGGATAGGAGGCCGTCCCAGGTCTCTGCAGCCCCTGGGGCTACCTGATGCTGACTGAACATTGAGCAATTAAGGAAGTGATGGCCCCCTCGGAAGGTGCAACAGCAATCTCAACTTCCAGAGCAATGGAAGGGCGGGGGGAGACAGAAAGAATGCACCCCAAAACCAAAGTTCCTTCAACTTACGGTACGTTTCTTAGGTTCAAAGACAAAAATACCAAAAAGTAAAAGGTAGCTTCAGAGGTTCCTTTCCATAGGCTAGAAAAAGTAAGACGTATGGACGTGCTCGGACTCAGAGAAGTTGCTGTTCTTTTATCGATGGGACGAAAGAAACCACCTTCCAACTCCACGGCGCAGAAGTCCAGAGCAGAGTCAGTGCCCAGGGCGGGGGGGGGGGGGGGGGGCAGAGCTGCCCGGCTGTCACCCCGGGCCACTTGCTAACACAGCCGTCTGTTTACTGATCTCAGACACTCTGGGCACCAAACAGCCATTTTAGTATTTTTCATTTCTCACAGCTTCGATGTGGTCAGGTCTCACTGGGTCGGACCGGCAAAGACTGGGTGCCGGACACACCCTCCGTCTGCGAGGCTGTGGCAAGCCTTCAGGGGACCACACGCTTGGAGGGGAATCTGGGAACCCCTGCTACAGTGACATCCTTGGACACAGCAATCCCACCGCCAGGACCAGACCCCAAAGACAGCCCTCATCCAATACAAAATAACATCTGCCAAGGCTGGTGACTGTAGCGTCCTACCGAGGCCGGACCACCACTCAAACACCCGTCGGGGAGGACGGACACATTCACAGGTGCTGAATACAACGGCGAGGCACACACACAGTGTAAGAGTACCTGCTACCTTTTATGAAAGACCAGCCGGGAGCTATACACAGACGTGTACATGCTTGGCTTTGCGGGATAAAGCAGACACAAAGATGACTGCCTGTAAACAGTAGAGGAAACAGGGACGGGGTGAAATTTCTGATATCTTCCACAGGATTTTGACTTTTGAGCCGTGTAATTATTTTGAACGTAAAAATAAAATCTGAAAATTCCTCATCTGAAACAAACAAACCGAATTTTTTGTATCAAACGAGCAACATAATGACAGACAAAAGAAGGCTTGTTTTAAAACGCACTGTTTTATTACTAATACGTACTAAGAACAAAAGGAAAACCCTCAAAAACAAAAGCACCTTATGGGCGCCTGGCTGGCTCAGCTGGGAGAACACGGGACTCTTGATCTCAGGGTTGTGAGTTCGAGCCCCACATTGGGTATAGAGATTACTTAAAACTAAAATCTTAAACAAACGCGAAAGCACCTTAAACTCGGCTAAGTAGTGTCAGTAGTAACCCAGTATTGTAACATCACACCCTATTTTATGTATACTTGTCCATAAGACAAGTAATTATGCCAATGATATTAAGAATCAAGATTTTTGTGGCGCCTGGGTAGCTCAGTCGGTTGAGTGTCCAACTCTTAATTTCGCCTCAGGTCACGATCCCAGGTTGTGGGACTGAGCCTCGCACTGGGCCCCAGGCTGTGCATGGAGTCTGCTTGGGATTCTCATTCTCTCTCTCTCTCTCTCTCTCTCTCTCTCTCTCTCTCTCTCCATCTGCCCCTCCCCACCCCACAAGCCTGTGCACGCACGCTCTAATTAAAAAAAAAAAAAAATGTATGTATATAAATCAAAGAAATTAAGTAAAACTTTAAAATAATTTCAAATCTGTACTGAAAAACTCAGGACGATCTTACAATGTTTTAAAAAACGTTTCATAGTTCTGTCCACGTGACAGGTGCTTAGAGCAGCAATCATGCACAAACACAGTGAACACATCCAACACCCAGGTCTCGGCTTCTAAACACTTTTCTGCACTAACAGGGAGCAAAGCACTTTGGAGCAGTGGCTGATGGCAGGTCGGGAGAGGGAAGGAAAGGGCCAGAGAGGTGCTCTCACAAAGATGCCGAGTGAGGGGCAGGCGCCACATCGCGGGGGCTCACAGCTGCTCAGCTATCACCGCGTGAACACCGAACACAGAAGACGTTAATAGCCTCTAATGCAATGAGTAAATAAAAATCCATCAGTCTGCACTGATACTCAAAACAGAAAAAGGAAAAACAAAAGCGTTTGCCACGGTGAAGGTATGACCGTCTGCCCCCCTGACGAGCGGTGATAAAGGGAGAGGGCCCGGCGTCTGTCCCCTCTTCCCAGGATGCCCGGGTGAGAGGGACACGGATAAAATACACAACATAAGGAAGCCGGCCTCGGTGTCAGGACGGCCTCCGAGAACGGCGCGGCAGGCGGCATCCCCCTTGGGAGAACGTGCCGCCCGACTCCCACCCTCTTCCCGCCAGATCACAGCACACGGGGAGCCAAGTTAAATGACACAGTGCAAAACAGATCCTGAACACGAGGCACTCACAAGACGACCGTCCTAGTCTCTTCAAAGAGTCAATGTCAAGGAAAACAACTGGGGTGTGGGGGGTATTATTCCAGAAGAATAGACACTAAAGAGATGTGACAGCCAATGCAATGACACAGAGTAGACTCTGGTTTGGAGAAATCAGCTACTGGTTTCAGAGCGGCCGGCCCACGGGTGCGAAGAGACCACTGTTCCACGTTCTAGACGTGATCAGCGATGGTGCTGCTGGTCACACAGAAGAGTCTCCTTTTGCCTCTTCTTTGGAGAAAAGGGCATTTAGGGGTGAAGCGCTGGAAAACACGCAATTTCCTTTGCAGGAGTGCGGCCAGCGCCAGACGGGCCGAAGGTGGCGGTGATGGCGACACGCCGCCAAGCGCTGTCAGAAACTCCACACGTAACCTTGAAAACACTGAAGCATATTTGCACCCAGCTCTCCGTGAGCCGTCCAGCGCCCAGGGAATCAATGAGCCACAGCGACAGCCCGCCCGGTTCACACTGGACACGACCGTCTTCCCACAAGGTCATAAACCGGGACCAGGTGTACGTGGGCGAGTCACTTTACACACCCCGAGCGGGAGTAACCGTAACCGACACGTTCTAGGGCTGGACACAGCACCACGCGCCTCAAAGCCGGAAGTGCCACCAGGGCCGCTGTGCTCACACAAAGGAAAAGGATAATCCAGTACCAGCTCCACGGATCTGGGGGACAGATCCGAGAGCACGGACAGCTGCTAAGGGTTAACATCAGAAACCCAGAACCAGAGCCCTTCCCGTGAGACGCGTTCAGACACGGCGATAAGGCTACCTTGGAAACAAAGCACATTCCAAAGCAAGCAAACAGACTGTGCTAAGGTCAGCCGGTCCCCGTGCTGTCCCTGAAACGTTCTGGGTCGCAGACCAGGGCTCCTTGGTCGGTTCCGCTCACTCGTCTCGTGGGACCCCTTTACCCAACACCAGCACCCTCGCTCGCTGCCTCCCCCTTCCCGTGGGGTCCAGGGCGGTCCCGCGAGGGATAGGCTGAAGCTGCTACTGTGGCTGGAAGCTGCTAAGAGTCCTGAAAGCGTCCTTTTACCTACAGGATGTGGAACACGGCCTCTGTGACAGGGAGACCAGAGGCATCCGGGAAGAGCTCCCTGCTCCCGACGCCGCTCCCCCGAGCGGAGAGCAAGCGAGCAGACCCTGAGGCGACGGTCAGTTTGCAGTGGCCGTGGATAAAACGCAGCCCCTCACGCTTCACCTCTGTGGGGGCGCTGAAGCAGGACAGAGCGCGTGCGGGGCCACCCAGACGGAGGAGCCATCGCATGGAGGGCACTCGGGTGGGCCAGCAGGGCACAGCCCCCTCACCCTGCTCCCCAGCCCAGGAGCAGCGGTTTCCAGGGCACTCGGACCGCTGGGGAAGGGCCGCGTGCGGCTGCGGACAGGCCTTCACACGGCAGGTGCCCACGAGGGGCGCAGCCTGCCGCACACCGGGCGGGACCCGCGGGACTTGGGCTCAAGCAGACGGGTCAGCCTCTCCACCACACCGCCCCTTCTTCCTTGGGGTCTCCGTCTGTAGCCCCCAGACCCCTGGGTTCGGACTCCGTCCAAGAAGGGGTCTTCCTGGAACGTACTTCTCAAGCAGAAACTGCCCTCACCTCTGCCTGCACCTGCCTGTATTTTCCTGGCCGGGCCTCCTTCTCTGGTGTAAGTCTATGCCCAGCGTCACCGCTCAGGTCTCCTTTTCAAAACCACTACTGCCCCCCGCAGGTAGAACCCTGCTAGGTACAGCGTGAGAGGCCAGCATACCTCCCAGTCAAGCACCTGTCTCTCTCAGGAACCCCTGCGTCAGAAACACGGAGCACGAGAAGGAAAGGCTTTATTTTTCTCCCAGCAACGCTTCCAGAATTTGAACTGCCCACAGCTCGTTGTCAAATAACCGGCAAGGAAGTGATGTGAGCTATCTCAGAATGAAGAAAAATCCGGGTGACGGAAAGTGGGGTGAGGGAGAAGGGCAGGAAAGACAGGGCTGTACCAAGGGGGAGCCCCTGGAAGGGGAGAGGACCGGAACCCTGTGGAGTCCAGACCCCGAGGCCGCAGGACGGTCGGGCCGGCGGCGCACTGTGACATTTCTGCGCAGCTGAACTCAGTAAAACACAGAAGGTAAGTGAGAGCCACGGACTCCGACTGCTTCTGTTCTCAAGCCCTGAGATTCAAATAGTGTCTTCAACACCAATCAGTAATTAGAAGAAAGGCAGTCCAGCCTCGAAACGGTGTGTTGTGTGCAGAGAATGCTGGTGAGGAGGAGTCCAAGGGGCCGCTCGCCACCGGTCCGAGGCCCCCGGCGCCAGGTCCGCGCCACGCCCGGCGTCACGCACCTGCTTCCCTCCCCTCACCACGCGATCATCGCCGCGAGGGAGTCAGACTGCAGTCTGGAGACCACAGGAGCTGGCGCCAGGCGAGGAAAACCGCGACACGAGGTGCAGAGAGAGGCCTGCCCTGGCCACCCCCGCTCCCGGACCCCCCCTCCCCTGCCGCTCCGTCTCCAGACTCTGCGCCGTGGGGACAGGGTCTGGATGGCAGGTCCTCGCGCTGCCTCTGCTCCGCGAACCCTGCGTGCCGCTGCACCGCAGCGGAATGGGATTCAATCAACTGCTCCAATAACTTACTTTAAATCTCCCTCCGAGCTGTTAGGACGTCCTTTCCGCAGCCTGTGTTTTGCACAAACCTCCTTACTTGCACGTAGGGACATTAGAGAACAGTGTCTTCACACCCAAAATACCAGGAACAGCCAGAACGGTATCAGGAAGGGGTAGCTGTCAAGGAGACTACGTGTCAGGTAGACTGAGTCCAAGCTCCCTTCTGACACAGGAGGCTGGCCGGGTCCCGTGGAACTTCTGAGGACGCCCAGAATTTCTCTTACCCCATGCTAGGTCTTTCAGCGAGAAAACATTAAGCAGATATGCCCCGAGCAAGGGTCAGGGAGGTGAGCATAGGGATGGGCGCCAACAGCCCACAGGAAGCCCTCCGAGGAGATAGAGTTCAGCTCCTGTGAGCACTTTCCTTCAAAAGGAAACTGGTGAGTGACCAAAATTAATTCCTAAGTGAAATCTGACTTAGTCAAAGCACTTTTTTAAAAACTCCGACCAACTCCTTCCAAGCCTCCCAATTTTATCACCACAATACAGACAAAACATTAATATTTCTAATAAAAAGCCACCAGGATGCCCTTGCCCTAACGAACTGGCCTCGTTAAAGCCTGAAAAGCATTTTTTTTTTTAAACCATGCACTCGATTTAGTCAGAGTTAACTTCAAAACAAATAACTTCCCTTTTTTACAAAAAGAAGAATGCCAACAGAAGCTGGTCCTGATGCCTGGCGGAGACCTCTTCCAGAGAGGCGCGCGGGGTCCCCGAATGTCACCCCAAACCCGCGGAGGGCGCCAGGGGGTCGCCAGGGCTGGGCTGGGGGAGCCCCCGCGCTGCAGGTGCTGCGGGACAGAGACACAAATGCCCGGGTCCGGGTCCAGACCGACAACCACAATTGAAACCCGTGTGAAATTACGCTTTGCCATTTGATTCCTACCTTACTGATTAAATCTGAGCGGCGGTGCCCAGAGGCACGACGACCGAGGGCCCCGCAAGCATGCGCCTCCTAAGACACTAGGACGACGGGCCGTCTCTTCCTGGAAATACCCCTGAAGACGAGCCACACCGAGAAAAAAACCCAAATGCGATTTGTAGGGCAACTCGCTGTGGTGATGGGGGCCAAGCGCTGGGAGAAGACGCGCCCAGGACCCCCGGCCCCCGGCCCCGCACCTCGGGGCTCCGCACCCCGTCCCGGCCGCACCAACTTTCTACCACTTGAGATATTTTGTCAACAAAATCCTGCCGTCCGGAAGACGCGTCTCGGGCGCAACCGGCGCGGCCCGCCACAAGCCAGCTGTCAGCCGGGGGGCCGGGGGGCGCAGGGCGCGGGCCGGGATCGCGGGGCCGGGGCCGGGGGTCCCGGGGGCGGGGGGCGGGGTCGGCGTCGACCCCAGCCCTCCGGGCACCGCGGCCGAGTCGGGGGCGCGGGCGGGGTCCAGGCCACCGCAGGCCGCGCCCCCAAAGCCGCCCCCGGCCCGGCGCAGACAATGTCGCGGCGCCCCCGGCCCCCCAGCCCCGCAGCCCGACCCCGACCCCACTTCGACCCTCGCCCCCTGCCCCCGTCCCCGTCCCGGACCCCGACCTCCGACGGCGCACCGGGACGGCCGGGCCCGGGGCGCGAGCTCGCGGCCGAGGCACAGCCCGCTTCGGCCGCCCGCCGCGCACTCACCGCGGGCGCTGGGCTCGGGGCGGCGCGGCTCCCGCCCGGCTGCGGACGACGGCCGGCGCGGGCGGACGCTCCCATTCATTAGCCGCGGCTTTGTCTGCCCCCGCCGGCCCCTCCCGCCGCCGCCGCCGCCGCCCGCCCGCCGCCCGCGGACGCCGCCGGACGCTGCGCCCCTCCCAGAGCCCCGCGCGGCGCGGGGCGGGGCCGGGGGCGGTGGCCGGGCGGGCGGGCGGCACCAGGGAACCCAGGCGCGACTGTCGGGGCGAGCCCGAGCCGACCGCGCAGGCGCGGTCTCCGCCCCCGCGCCCGGCCGGAACGACCACGCAGGCGCGGCCCCGCCCCCAGGCCGGAGCGGGCCTGCCACGCAGGCGCAGTCCCCGCGCGCCGGCCCCGCCCCCGGGCTGCTGCGGACCGGCCTCTGAGGCGCCGATTCCGCACGCCGGCCTTGTGCCCGGGCCCGGCTGAGCCAACGGCGCAGGCGCAGTCCTGTCGCGCCGGCCCGGTCCCCGGGCCCGACTGGGCGACGGCGCAGGCGCAGTTTGGGCGTCCCGGCCCCGCCCCCAGGTCGGCTGGCGGGTGGGCGGCCGGAACGTCTGCGGGCGGTGGCGGGTCTGGCGGCCTGCGCCGCATTCCTGGGTCGCCTGTTGGCGGCGGCCCGCTCGCGGTGGCCCCGCGCCCAGCCCGTCCTGCAGCGGAGCCGCGGAGCCTCGGGGCGGGGACCCCTCCCTCCCACCTGCGGCGGACGCGGGGCCGACCTTCCCGCGGGGCCCACGGTCGCGGGACGGCCGCGCCGGGAGCCCGGCTTACCCTGAAGCCGCGCCGAGTGTCCTCCTTCGTGCACGGTGCTGCGAGGGCTGCCGCGGCTTCGTGCGCCGTGCGCCTAAGCCCTTAATTCTAAGACGATAAGGTGCTTCCATGCGCGGCCTCGCTCACTGCAGCACGGGGATTAAAACTTAAGCCCTGCGGGGGGCCGGGGAAAGACCCTTTGTGCAGCGCCCGGCGCCCCGGCGACCTCGTCCTGAGCAGCCCCTCGGGGGAAGGCCCGGCGCCAGCAGGTGCTGAGCGCGCGGGAACGCGGGCGGGCTTCGGGGTGTGTACGCCTCTGGACGTGTAACGTGCAGTTGCCGAATACAGACTTGTGTGCGGGCCACACAGATGGTGCACACTGAATTTACCTTGTGTTGTGCGAACGTGAGACAAGCGTGCACTTTACAAAGTCTGAACGATTAGGTGAGTAGGCTGTGCCCGCTCCCGCCCAGCGCCCGGCACGCCTCCACGACCCTCTCCTCCCGGGCTGCGCCCTCTCGGGCCGTTCCTTCCTCTCCAGCCTCGGCGGGTGGGGGCTTGACTTCCGTGACTGAGCGAGGCCGACTGGCCCTAGGACCTTCACAGACCCGCTGTAACGCGCTTGTCTGCTACCAAATCCCAATGGCAGCGACTGTTTTCTTCTGTTCTCGCTGATGGGTCCCACCTTCTAGAATGCTGCCTGGCACAGAGTCCTGGTGGACCCTTGTCATACAGCTCAGGGGGCAGCATACGTATTATGGCCACCGTCCAAATCCAGCCAGCCGTCTGGTTTGTTTGTTTTGTTTTGTTTTTATGGCCTCGGAGCTAAGAATATTTTCTCACTTTTCAATGGCTGGGGGAAAATCAAAGTAAGAGTAATATTTCATGACGTGAAAACTACAGGAGATTCAAACGTCAGTGTCCTGATGGAGTTGTACTGGAACGGGACCAAGCCCGCCCACTCACGTCCTGCCTACAGCAGCTTTCCCAAGGCACAGGCCAAGTTCAGGAGTCGAAAGAGACACGTGACCGCAACAGCTATGAATACCTGCTATCTAGCCCTTTGCAGAAGTTGTGGACTCCTGCTCTGGAGGAATGAACAGCCTCCTGCCTCATCCCTGCTGTGCTCACCTGTCTACTGACACCCTCAGGGGGCTCTCCGTTTCCCCCAAAGCCAGAGTTCTTACAGTCGAGGTGACCAGGCCCGCGCTGCCCTCCCTCGCTGACCCGACTCCAGCCACCCTGTCCTCTGTGCCCCACCTCAGGGCCTTGGCTCTGGCTGTTCCCTCCAACCGGAAAGCTTTTCCTCAATTGTGGCTGCCTCACCCCTCACCTCTTCAGGTCTTTGCCCACATGTCACTGTACCGGGGAAGCTCTCTCTGACCACTCTGTGAGGCACGTCCCTCCCCTCACCCCCTCTCCCAGCTTCGTGGCCGGCCTCCCTGACTACAATCAATGCTCCGAGGGCGGAGGGCCTTGTTTGTCGTGTGCACTGACGTGTGCCACCCAGCACGAGAAGACCAAGCACGTCCTAAGTCGTGGCAGAAGATGTTGACTGAGTCCCCACGACTGCCAGGAACCAAGCTAGGTGGGGACGTGAAAGGTTCGCTAGCAGAACGGCAGCGACTCTTCCTCCCTCCTACAGGTCAACCAGGTGTGGCCCGCGCTGACCCTTCGTAGGAATGATTGAGTCCACATGGCGGCCGTGTAACTTAATGCCTGAACGGGACACTCTGGGCATGAAGTGGAGTGCTACTTCTAGTGGCGAAGCCGGCACCAGCACAAACTGGAACTGTCCCAGTGCGTCGGGATGCACGGTGACTGCATTGAACGGCCGTGTCCATCCATTTAGTAAATCTTTGATGAGCACTTTCCACCCTGTGCAAGGCCGAGGCAGGGTCGAGAGGTGAGGGGTGGCGGCAGGTGGACGCCAAGCCTGGCCTGGGAGGGGGAGCTGCGGCCGCCGGGGTGCAGTTGGACAGTGACAGCAGCTGAACCCCAAAGCTCTGTACTCCGGAATCGACGTGCTCTCAGTACTCCCCGTCTGGATACCGCGATACCCGCATCCGGGTGTCTCCATTGCTGCTCTCCCCGGGACCTCTCAGGCCTCCTGGGGTGGGGGCTGGAACGGAGGCTGCAGGGCCCCTGGGACCAGCAAGAGGAAGCGCCCCTGCGGCCACCACCTGTGAAGTGTTTTCATCTTCCCTTCGCTGTTAAAGGCAAGAGAACTCCAGACTACTGATGTAGATGTGTGAGGGTGTCCCCACAGTTTGCCTCCGGGGACTCTTGGCCTGGAGTGACCTTCCTTTTTGGGGGTAGATGAGCTTCCGGAAAGCCTGCCGTGCAGCCCTGAAACCTCGGAGCTGTGCCAGATGGCTCTTGCCTCGGTGACGTTGATGTCATGATGCCGCCAGCCTGGGGAGTGACGCGGCCAGAAACAGGAAGGTGCAGAGGCCCCTGGCACAGAGTAGGTGTGCCGTGAACACTGGCTGCCTATAGCTGACATCAGGACAGGCGACCCAGTGTGCCCGGGGCCACCGCCCGGCCCCCAGCCCCCAGCCACAGCCCTGCCGCTGAGACCTCGGGGCTTCCCTTTCCCCACCTCTCAGGTGATGTAGTGAGGGGCATGAGGACGGTGTGAAGCAGGAGGGTAGGAGTTGTGCCCGCTGGAACCCCCACGCCTCCGGACCTGCCCCTCTGCTCCGAGGGTGGACGGGTCCTGTTCAGGTAGGGGCCCAAAGGGGGAGGCACCGGGCTAGCTGGGAAAGTGAGGACGAGGAAGCAGCTGGGAATAAGCCCTGGGAGGCTCCATTGGGGTTTGGCCCCTTCCTGAGGTGTAGAAGAGGGGAGTGGAGGAGAACTGGGGATGACCGTGTCAGGTCGCCCATGGTGCGGGGAGGTGCTGAGGTGATGGTCCAGGGGGTGAACCGTGGCATCTCCAGCAGACCCCGCAGGGGCCCAAGGAGAGAAATGCCAGAATTGGCAAGGGACCCAGGCAGACAGGAGCTGCAGATGGGGCACCAGCAGCAGTGATGAGCTCAGGGGAAATGGAGTGAAAGCCGGAAGCTTACAGCAGCGCCTACCTGGAGGGGCCTTGTGGCTGGGATGGGGTCCTAGGGAGCACACAGGGCATCAAGCACCAGGGCCCTGGGCCAGGAACCCGCTCCTGTGGTTCCTTACAGGAACCAGTAAGCCGAGCAGGAGGAGGCCAGATCAGGAAGGGGCTTGAGGGTCTTCCAAGGTTGGAGTGGGCAAGGGTCCAGGGAGGAGGAGAGGCGGTAAAGCCAGACTGGATGGTGACATAACCCCGGGGGAGCAGCTGTGGCTGCTGCTGGAGGGAGCCGAGGGAACCCAAGAGGCGTCCTAGAGAAGAATTCGGAAGGGATGCGCCGGTGGGGGCAGACCCCGAGTGGTGCAGGGACTCGGGTGGACGCCCGCGCTGGCCCCGGCCTTCGCTCAGGAGGACACCAGCCTGCGGCAGCTGGCTCCGTTTTATCTTCCAAGGTGGAAATGGCTTTGCAGTTTATGGCCATTTCTAGGGTTGCCGGATGTAGCAAATAAAAGTACACATGTTGTATGGGACATCTTCACACTAAAAAGTTACTTATTTGAAATTTGAAGTTTATCTGGGTATACCGTATTTCCTCTAGCAAATGTAACCATAACAGGTATACATAATCCAGCTAACACGAAAATAAAAAGTGAGAACTGTCTACAATCCCACCCCAAAAGGGTAATCTCGAAAGCAATTCGATGTGTATCTTGCCCAGGTTTTTTTTTTTTTTTTAATGTTTATTTTTGAGAGAGAGAGAGAGAGACCGGGCATGAGCAGGGGAGGGGCAGAAAGAGAGAGGGAGACAGAATCCGAAGCGGGCTCCAGGCTCCGAGCTGTCAGCACAGAGTCCGACGCGGGGCCCGAGCCCACAAACCGCGAGATCGTGACCTGAGCCGAAGGCAGGCACTTAACTAACTGAGCCCCCCAGGTGCCCCTTGCCCAGGGTTTTCATACAAGCTTGC
This sequence comes from Lynx canadensis, assembly GCF_007474595.2. NCBI lineage: Eukaryota > Metazoa > Chordata > Mammalia > Carnivora > Felidae > Lynx > Lynx canadensis. The sequence goes on along the minus strand of NC_044309.1, from coordinate 140,484,080 downwards.
AGATCAAAAGAACAAAAAAGATTTTGCTCTATGTATTCTTCTCTAATCTGATTTCACTTAACGAAACACCTATTTCCATGTGAAATCAGCCCAGCTGTGTCCAGCTCCCTGTCTGGAACCGTTCTCGGAGAAGCCGGCCTGCTCTGACACCGCGGTGGGTCCCTCCGGTTATTTCATCAGAAAACATGCTTAGCAGTGGAATTTTTTTAATTGAAGATTTTATGGAGATAGTTACAGACTCCTACGCGATTCCAGGAAATAATGCTGAAGGACCCCTGGTACAGGTGAGCTAGACCTACCCAATGGTAACTAACGTTCTTTAAAAGGATAGCGGGAGAATCACAGCCAGAATAGTGACGCTGATATGGTTCACTGACTTTGTTCCAATTTCCCCAGTTTTACTTGTCCTAATGTATGCATCAAATTCTGTACGTTTATTTTTATTTTTTTAAATATTTATTTCTGAGAGACAGAGTGAGACAGAGCATGAGCAGGGAAGGGACAGAGAGAGAGACAGAATCTGAAGCCAGCTCCAGGCTCTGAGCTGTCAGCACAGAGCCCAACACGGGGCTCGAACTCATGAACCGTGAGATCATGACCTGAGCCGAAGTTGGACGCTCAACCGACCGAGCCACCCAGGCACCTCTTACTTCCCCGTTTTAAAAGTTGTATTTAGTTGGATGTACAGAGAGAGATGAGTCCACATCATCTACTCTTGAACCAGAAGTCCCTGGTGTTATTTTTTCGTTTTACTTATGTAACTATTTCTTCAATGTATTTTTACAACCGCTTTTTTAAGATATAATTCACATACCATACAATTCACTCATTTAAAATGTACAATTTAAAGGTTTGTAGTGTATGTGTGGGGTTGTGAAACCCGCACCACTCAATCTTAGAACACCATCATCCCCAAAGAAACCCCATACCCATTAAAAGTCAGTCCCCATTTCTTCCTCCCCTGAGGCCCGACAACCACAGATATGCTTTCTGTGTCTATAGATTGGCCTATCATTGACATTTCACATAAATGGAATCATTCAATATGTGGCCTGTGGGCATCTTTCCTTTGCGTAATGTTTTCAAGATTCATCCATGTAATTTCAGTACTTTGTTCCTTTGTTTGTGGACACATAACATTTTATCTGTCTGTTCATCAGTTGATGGCCATTTGGTTTATTTTCACTTACTGACTATCGTGAATAACATTGCTGTGAATCTCCCTGTACAAGTTTCTGTGTGGACATGTGTTCTCATTTCTCTGGCGTGTATGGCCAGGAGTGGAATTTCTGGGTCATATGGTAACTCTCAGTTTAGCATTTTGAGAAACTGTGTCCAACTGTCTTCCAAAGCGGATGTACCTTTTTGCATTTCCTCCAGCAACATGTGATGGTTAGTTTCCCCATATTCTCACCAACACTTGCTATTAGCTGACTTTCTTTTTTAAAATTTTTTACTTGGGAGAGAGAGAGAGAGAGAGAGAGAGAGAGAGCGAGCGAGAGCATGTGTGAGCGGGGGAGAGGAGCAGAGGGAGAGAGAGAGAATCCCAAGCAGGCTCCATGGTCCCACGGCCATGAAATCATGACCTGAGCTGGAACCAAGAGTTGGATGCTTAACCAACCGAGCAATCCAGGCGCCCCATTATCTGACTTTTTGATTCCAGCCATCCTAGTGGGTATGAAGTGGTTTCTCTCTGTGGTTTTGATTTGCATGTCCCAAAAGACCAATGACGCTGAACATTTTTTCATTTGCTTATCGATCATTTGTGTATCTTCTTTGAAGAAGTGTCTATTCAAGTTCTTTACCCATTTTTAATCTGGTTGGTTTTTTTTGTTTTGTTTTTTGTTTTTTTGTTTTTTTGGTTGTTGAGGACTTTGGCTTTTATTTTGAGAGAGATGCGGAGCCGCTGGAAAGTTCTAAGCACAGAAGTGGCAGTATCACTTGTGCTGCTGTGTAGAGAAAAAGTACACAGTTTCACAGGCAAAACAGACACTAGTTAAGATACTGAGATAATCCAGGTGTGAGATAATAGTGACTGGCCCTGGCATAGTAACAGGAAGTCATGACACAGGGCCGGTTCCAGACACATTTTGAAGGGAGGGCCAACAAGATTTGCTAATGGGTCCGATGTGCCCAGTAAGGCAATGCCTCTCACGCAGGAGACGTGGGGTTACCCTTTACTGAGAAGGTGGATTAGTATCCTGTGGCTGCCACAAACTGGGTGACTTAAAATAACAGAAATGTATTGTCTTGTAGATTAGAAGCCAGCACTCCCTCTGAAACCTGCGGGGCGGGATCCTCCCCGGCCTCTTCCGGCTTCCAGTGACTGTGAGTCTTGGCGTTCCTTGGGCTTACAGCTCCATCTATCCAGTTTCTGCCTCTGTCTACATGGCCTTCTCATGGCCTGGTTCCAAACTTCCCTCTTCCCATTTTGACACCAGTCATTGGATAAGGACCCACCCCAGTGACCTCACCCTCCCTTGATCATCTGGAAAGAGCCCATTGCCACAAGGCCCAATTCACAGCTACTGGGGTTAGGATGTCACCGTATCTTTTGGGTGACCCAATTCAACCCATGAGAGATGGGGGAGGCAACGGAGGAGAAGTTTGGGGACGAAGGCCAGGAGCTGAGTATCAGGCGTCTTGAGTTTGAGACGCCTATTAGACGTTGTAGGGGGATACTGAGGGGAAGCTAGATACAGGAGCCATCAAAGCATTAGTTTCAAGAAGTTAAAAATATGACTCCACAGCTCTAAAGTGAGAATGCGTCAAAGATTTATTTAAATCATTAATGAGGAACCCAGCGCGATGATAAGGCTAGTTTCAAATACTGAAGACGGAAGGAAGTATTGATAGAGGCTGAAGACAAGCTTGCTTGAGTAAACCTGCTGATTTAGATTAAAAACCGGTTAATACTCTGTAGGGCCGTAAAACTGCAACCTCTTCTAGTTGTAATCATTTTCACCAGACAAATAATTTCTATCACTTACTACTGAGCAAAATTTACTTGCGTTGTTCTCAGACAAGGATCATTTTACCTAGCTGTGTGTTTTCTACAAGGTAAAGTCTACCCTCAATGAGTTGTAAAAAAAAAAAAAAAAATCATCATCGATAGTAAATAGTAAGTTAAACAGGTGCACATTCTAGAGAATAAAAACAAATTTCCCTTGGCAGTTCTGCCACACGACATTCAGCCTCCCACCAAGGGACCCACCACCGTCCTTCTTACCCATTCTTAAGTTTTGGAAAAGTTTTATTAGTCCCTACTTGTGATGATAAATTCTCTACGAGGGTTATTCTTGACCACACAAAGCTGGTCTTCCTGTGTATGGCCTTGATTCACCTACACAGGTGCTGTAAGATGTGGTAATTAACGTGTATGAGCCTCCTTTTTGGGCTGGCACATCTAAGTCATATGGTGCTACCCAAAGATCAAGGCCAGAAAATCAACTTCTGTTTGGAGATGTCATCATTAGGAATGTGAGGTTGAGCCTCTATTATGCCTGAGATTTTTCTCTCATTTGCCCTTCTATTCCTAGGTTAGGAAATGGAACCAAACTAATCTCCCTCTGATTTGCCTGCAATACCTGTGCAAATAGGGAAGTTCGTACCTTTTCAAAGACCACGGTGTCTGTCATAGCTCCCATTTTCCTTACCACTTGTACGACTAAGACATGGTACACCATAGGACAGGCACCTGAGCAGTGCGGGGCAGAGGATTCTGTGGGCATTGGCCCAACACAGATGCTACAACCTTGTGCCTAAGGTGGGTGGGTCATACTGAATGTATTCTCCAATGAGACACCCGCATAAAGCCTTGGTGGCAGTTTGTTTAACTATATCTTGGTAAAAAGGAGTGATTTCTATTGAAACGATGCAAATAACTAAATTTTATTAAAAGAGTCAGTAGGAACTATTTTTCCTGAGTTCTGAAGTGAGACGTTCTGAGTATGTTGTGTTTGTTTACGGAAGCACAATCTACTAGAGAGATAGATCAAGCACAGAGAAAAAGGGTATTATCTGACTTCTGCCAGAAAACAGAACATGACAAAATAACACCAATGCCCTCTCCTTGCTTTTGTGGGGCTCAGGCTTTCAGCTGTAGATCTTTCGGAGGTGCATCTAACAGAGGCGGGGTGGGGGGTGGTGGTTGGTGTGTCTTGGGCCAACTTTCCGGCTGGTACAGCCTCGACACACAGTGGAGACAGCTATGAAGTGAATGCATAGGTTTTTCATTGTTGAAAGAGTTCGATAGAGAGGATGGAATGAAATCTGTTGGATTGGAAGTGGAGCTACCAGTGTGAACGCTAAGGTTTGTTAATAGGTATCAAAAAAGATACGGGGTTTGTGGGTACATACTTACCCACATATTTCCTAGCTCACTCTGTTAATTGTAAATGGAATCACACTCTATATTATAGTCCTGAGTTACTCCCACTCGGCATCGTGTCTGAGATTCAGCCACATGGCTCCAAGTGGTACAGTTCATTCATTGAAGCCATCGTGTGCTATTCCATTATATGGACGTACATCACTTTGTCTTATTGTCCAGGGACATTTAAGGTATTTTCCCTCCCAGTATTTTTGCTACTAAAAACAATACTGTTTTGAACTTTGATGCACATCTCCCTATGAACAAGTGCAGGTTTCTTTGGCATACTTTCAGGCACGGAAGTACCTAGGAATATAGCAGCTTAACCCTCGAGCTGGGAATTGGTGTGCACATGTGCACATGTATTCCTTCCTCTTAAAATAGGACTTTGACACTTCTATCCACAGGAAGCAGAGGTGTCTCATCTCTTGAATCCGGACAGGCTTGGCCAGAAGTGATGCTATGTGACTTCTGGGGCTATCACTCTAGTAGAGTGATAACAGGTCCTTACTAGTTCTCTTAGAATTCTTGCTCTTGGAACTTGGCCACCATCCGGCTCAGCCCATAGCCTGAACCAGCCTACTGGCCATGCGTGCACCATCTTGGACATGGGCCCTCCAGTCCCCAGTAGGGATACCCTAGTACCCTAGGAGATCTGTGTGTAAAGGGAACGACTATTGTTTTGAGCTATGAAGTTTTGCAGGTGCTTTATTATGCAGCAATAGATAACTGATACACATGTCCAACTTTACTGGGTAATGCTTTATTTTTCACTAAGGTAATGGTACCACCTGACATTCCAGCCAGCAGGGTATGCATATTTCAGTTGATCTACCTTCCTGCCGTCACTGGGTTTAGTTTAACATTTGTGCTCATTTGGTGGTTTTAGTTTGCATTTTTGAAATTACTGGTGAGGTTATTGGCCCTTCCACGTTCTTCTCTGCAAGGACCCTGATTATGGGTTTTCCCCGTCATTCGATTGGCTTGTCTTTTTCTTTAAAAAAAAAAAAATTAATTTTTTTAAATTTTATTTCAAGTAGGCTCCTCACCCAACGGGGGGCTTGAACTCACAACCCTGAGATCAAGAGTCATACACTCCACTGACTGGGCTAGCCAGGCACCCCTGGCTTGTTTTTCTCTAATGGATTTGAAAGTATTCTTCATATATTCTGGACACTGAATAATTTGCAAGGTATATACGTTGCAAATATCTTCTAGTTTTTGTTTTTGTCCATTCTCTTACGGTCTTTTGAGGAACAAGAGTTGTATGATACATACTTTCTATCCTTTTATTTTCGATCTGTGTGACTTTCTCAGATATATTTTTCTGTAAATAGTATTTAACGATATATGCCATTTCGAGAGTCTCTATCTTTTAATACATGAATTTAATGTAGTCATGCTTGTGATTACATGAATGCTTGAATTTCTTCTTGTCATCTCATATTATCTTCCTTTCTAATCATGCATTTATCTTCTCTTTTCTGATTTCTGTTGATACTGTCAGTCTTCATTTCAATTCCCCACCAACTCTGAAGTCTTCTAACAATACAAGAACTTTAGCGTGCTTTTTCCTTCCTGCTCTGACCTCCCCTTGCCATATGTCATGTTGGGCTCATCTGGGATTTTCTCTCCAGCTGTTATACGATTTTCTTTCAACCATTCCAACTGGTTTCTTTGCTGGCATCCATGTCTTACTCTTGGATACGCTTTTTGTTTTGCTAGAATCTATCTTCCAGCATTTTTTTTTTAAATTTTTTTTTCAACGTTTATTTATTTTTGGGACAGAGAGAGACAGAGCATGAACGGGGGAGGGGCAGAGAGAGAGGGAGACACAGAATCGGAAACAGGCTCCAGGCTCCGAGCCATCAGCCCAGAGCCCGACGCGGAGCTCGAACTCACGGACCGCGAGATCGTGACCTGGCTGAAGTCGGACGCTTAACCGACTGCGCCACCCAGGCGCCCCCAGCATTTTTTTTTTTTAATAGACTTTGTGTATGGTGAACTTGGATGTTTAGACTGTGAAGACACCTTTATTTTGCGGTCTCACAAATGAGTTTCACTACTAGGAGTTCTAGGTTCAATTCTCTTACAATTTTGACAGTTGTGCTCCCTTGCCAGTTGACAATCAGATTCAGTCTGATTAAAGAAGATCCTTCTTCTCTGCAGGTTTTTGAGCTACTCTCTTTACCCTTTGAACTCCAGAATATCACTCTGACATGCCTCTGTGGGTGTTTTTTCTCCACGTGTCCTGGGCATTACTTGTCATTTGAGAAGTTTCCTGTGACCATTCTCCGTGTCCTGTTCTGTGAGGTTCTCGTCGTCTTCTTCGTGAGCCTCTTACTTTTGCTCCGTGTTGTAAGATACTCCAGCCTGTCCGTTTGCATCTGGGTCACCCCAGGTTGAGGACAGGGGATGCAGGCCCAGCTCGCTTGTCCTCCACTACTGGATGCCCCGGTGAGTTTGGATTGCGGTAAGCAGACATCTGTAGAGCCGAGGAGGTGTTCGTGGTGCCTGGGCGCACATGTGGTTGCGGCCCCCCTGGCAGGCCAGCCCCTTCTCCACCCAAGGGTGTGTCTGGAGGGGGCACCGGCTTCAAGGGGGGAACCTTGGCTGCAACCCTAAGCGACTCTCCAAGCCGTGGCCTCTCAACCTACAGGCTGGGTGCAGTGAAGCTCGAGCAGCAGTCAGCAAGAGGACACGTGGGTGGTCCAGCCCGCCCACCCTTGGTAAGGCCTCTGATGGACCCTGCCCTGTCTGCCCATGTGAGGAGAAGACCGTATCAGCTCACAAGGACCCAGCCTCTGCCCTGGGGGGGGGGGGTGTCCCTCTCTTCCTGGAGGGCCTCCCCTGCAGCCACAAGCTGGGGGGCCCCTGCCAGGTCCTTTCCCCCAGCGCCCCAGCCCTCCTTCATGGTCACTGTGCTGACCGCCTAGGCTTCTCCCTGGACACCTCAGGCTCACCTCTGCCCAGACAGTGCCCCTCAGTCACCTCCACCTCAAAAATCCTCTCCCTCCCAGCCCAGGGTCCCCGCGCCCCTCTGTCCGCTCACCCCTCAGGCCCCAGCCCAGGGTCCCTTAGGCCCCCATCCAGGGTCCCCGCGCCCCTCAGGCCCCAGTTCAGAGTCCCCTCAGGCTGCAGCCCAGGGTCCCCGTGCCCCTCCGTCCGGTTGCCCCTCAGGCCCCAGCCGAGGGTCCCCGTGCCCCTCGGTCCGGTCACCAGCCCAGGGTCTCCTCAGGCCCCCAGCCCAGGGTCCCCGCACCCCTCAGGCCCCAGCTCAGGGTCCCCTCAGGCCCCAGCCCAGGGTCCCCATGCCCCTCTGTCCAGTCACCCCTCAGGCCCCAGCCCAGGGTCCCCGTGCCCCTCAGGCCCCAGCCTAGGGTCCCCATGCCCCTCTGTCCGGTCACCCCTCAGGCCCCAGCCCAGGGTCCTCTCAGGCCCCAGCCCAGGGTCCCCGCGCCCCTCTGTCTGGTCACCCCTCAGGCCCCAGTTCAGGGTCCCCTCAGGCCCCAGCCGAAGGTCCCCGCGCCCCTCTGTCCGCTCACTCCTCAGGCCCCAGCCCAGGGTCCCCTCAGGCCCCAGCCGAGGGTCCCCGTGCCCCTCGGTCTGGTCACCCCTCAGGCCCCAGCCCAGGGTCCCCGCGCCCCTCAGGCCCCAGCCTAGGGTCCCCTCAGGCCCCAGCCGAGGGTCCCCGTGCCCCTCCGTCCAGTCACCCCTCAGACCCCAGCCCAGAGTCCCCTCAGGCCCCAGCCCAGGGTCCCCGCGCCCCTCCGTCTGGTCGCCCCTCAGGCCCCAGCCCAGGGTCCCCATGCCCCTCTGTCCGCTCACCCCTCAGGCCCCAGGCCAGGGTCCCCGCGCCCCTCAGGCCCCAGCTCAGGGTCCTCTCAGGGCCCAGCCCAGGGTCCCCGCGCCCCTCCGGCCCCAGCCCAGGGTCCCCATGCCCCTCTGTCCGGTCACCCCTCAGGCCCCAGCCCAGGGTCCCTTAGGCCCCCATCCAGGGTCCCCGCGCCCCTCAGGCCCCAGTTCAGGGTGCCCTCAGGCCCCAGCCCAGGGTCCCCATGCCCCTCTGTCCGGTCACCCCTCAGGCCCCAGCTCAGGGTCCTCTCAGGCCGCAGCCCAGGGTCCCCGTGCCCCTCCGTCCGGTCGCCCCTCAGGGCCCAGCCCAGGGTCCCCGCGCCCCTCCGTCCGGTCGCCCCTCAGGCCCCAGCCCAGGGTCCCCATGCCCCTCTGTCCGGTCACCCCTCAGGCCCCAGCCCAGGGTCCCCATGCCCCTCTGTCCGGTCACCCCTCAGGCCCCAGCTCAGGGTCCTCTCAGGCCCCAGCCCAGGGTCCCCGCGCCCCTCCGTCCGCTCACTCCTCAGGCCCCAGCCCAGGGTCCCCTCAGGCCCCAGCCCAGGGTCCCCGCGCCCCTCCGTCCGCTCACTCCTCAGGCCCCAGCCCAGGGTCCCCTCAGGCCCCAGCCCAGGGTCCCCGTGCCCCTCCGTCCGGTCGCCCCTCAGGGCCCAGCCCAGGGTCCCCGCGCCCCTCAGGCCCCAGTTCAGGGTCCCCTCAGGCCCCAGCCCAGGGTCCCCGCGCCCCTCCGTCCGCTCATTCCTCAGGCCCCAGCCCAGGGTCCCCTCAGGCCCCCAGCCCAGGGTCCCCGCGCCCCCTCCGCCCGGCCGCCCCTCCCTCCCCGGCCGGCGCCCCTCAGCCCGCCCCTCCCCCGGCGGCGCGCGTCATGGCGGCGGCGGGCGGGGCGCGTCTCGCACGCAGCGCGCCGGGCGGAGCGCTCGCCGCATTGTTTGCTTCGCTGGGGAGCGAGCGAGCGAGCCGGCCCGGGCGTCCGACCCTCCCCGCGCCCGCGCCCCGCGCCCCGCCGCCGCCGCCGCCGCCGCCGCCGCCACCTCCGCCGTCGCCGCCGGCCGAGCCCCCCCTCCCCGCGCCGGGCCTCCCCGCCGGGCCCCGCACCGCCCGCCGCCGCCGCCGCCCGCCCGCGAGACCCCGAGAGCCCGCGAGCCCGCGGCCGCCGAGCCGAGCCGGGCCGGGCGCCGCCGACAGGAGCCCGCGCCCAGAGCGGCGGCGGGCCGGGCCTGCGCGGCCGTTGGCGGAGGAGCCGCGGGCGCCATTAGCGCCGCCTTGGCCGCGCCGGCCCCCCGCGCCCGCCGCCGGGCTCCCGCGGCCGCGGCCCCGAAGGTGAGTGGGCGGGGGCCGGGGCCGCCGCCGCCGCCTCGCCCGCCGGCCTCTCGGGTGCCTGTGCCGACGCCATGTTTGGCGGCCGCGGCGGGCGGCGCATTGTCCGCGGGCGGGCGGGCGGGCGGGTGGGCGGCCTGAGGGCGGCCTGGAGGCCGGGCCGGGCGGGGTGGGGGGGAGGAGGGAGCCGAGGTGGCGAGGAGGCCGGGGCGGGGAGATCGGGGAGGCCGGGGTGTCGGGGACGCTGGGCGGGGAGGCCCGAGAGTCCGGGTGTTGAGGTCGGGCTGCTGAGGAGGCCGGGGTGCCGGGGAGGCCGGGCGGTTGGGGCCGGGGTGCCGGGGCCCCGGCGTCCGGGAGGCCGCCCTGTGCCGGCCGCCGCGATGGCGGGCGGCAGATCGGGACCCGGCGGCCGGCCCCGCGTGTGGGCCGTGGGTCGGGCGCGGCGGCCCCTCTGCCCCAGAGTCGGCGTTTTAACGCGGCCGGGAGTCATTGTGCCCGAGCGGGTCGCATTATGTAACAGATACAGTCGGTTTGTTTTGCCAAGACAGGAAACTCCCTGTAACAGGGCCGGACTTTAAACGTTTCCCAGCAGAGACGCCGGGGAAGCCGCGCGGGTCTGGCCGTTGGGAGGTGGGGGGCCCCGGACCCGGCTGCAGGGACAGTCCGTCGTCCCATCGTCCCGCTGACTGTGGGGAACTGAGCCCTGCTCGGCTCCCTTGGACCCTCGTAGGAGAAGTGAGCTCACCGAGGTGTGATTCGGAGAAGACACAGCCCCTGTTAGGGCACACTTGAGTTTTGACACAACTGCGTCCGCCCAGGAAACTGCCACGCCCATCCCGAGCGTTTTCGTCACCCCGAAGTTTCACCCCTGCCTGGGTGGGCTTGGGGAATTAGGGTGGTATATGCCCTTACCTGCTCCGCCAGGCGCTGCCCCGAGCGCCTCGTGGGAAGTCGGGCAGTGTTCACACCAGCGGGAGCCGGCTATGATCCTGTTCCTGCTTTAGCGGGAGCAGGGCCGGGACAGTTGAAGTGACTTGTTCCCAGCCAGGCAGGAAATGAACTGATTTGAAGACGTTTGCTGCTCCTTAGCGTGCAGGCCTCCTCTCTGGTGGCCCACGCGGTTTTTCTGGGTGTATTTCACTGAATTACGGCTGGAAAGGCTTCTTCTCCTCGCTGACCACCTCCTGGTGGGACTGCTTGTCCCTCTGCAGAAGCGCCAAGTGCGCTTGGAGCCACATGGCAGTGACAGAGGGTGTCGGGAAGCCAGGAGCCGTGAGCAGTCGGTCACTCTGTGCCACTGCCTGCCCTCCTTCCCCGTCACGGTTCCATCTTCAGACGCTGGAGCTGCCGTGACCGTTGTTAGGTGAAGTTCGTGTGCAGAGTGGTTGAGGGGCCCATCAGGAGAGCGTGGGTTGTGGAGGCTGGTTACACTTAGAGCTACCTGGTACTTTGGCGGCGAGGAGAAAATTACGAGTTTGCTTTTAATCCGGTGAGTAGCCGGTTGTCACTTGGACCCCATGACCCCATCTCAGTAATGACGTGCAAAGTCGTCCGTCCCCGGGGGCATTAGGGTCCCCTCCGTGTAGGCTGTGGTGCTGACACCCCGGGGGCTGCACCCAGCCCCCTTCCGAGGGCACTGCTGGTGCAGGACTGGCTGGTCGGTGACTTTGTGGCCCATTTCTGGGGGGCCCGGGGTTGAGTGGGCGCCTGGAGACCCCTGCCATGCAGGTGAGTTGGGTTTTGGCTGGCTAGAGTGTTTTCCGGGCTTGTCCTTGCAGGGAATTCTTGTTACATTTCAACGTAAAACGTGGGTTTGTATTTGACAAAGATCAGAAGGGTCTGTCTTAAAAAGCGCATTTAGGGTTTGCTGGGATTGCCTTTTGGGGCTTACCAAGCGCTCCTTGAGGACTTTTCCGGAAGATCAGCTAGGCTGCCTTGAGGCAGTCAGGTCCTGGGGGCGCCCCCTTGCCTGCTTTCCCAGTCTTGGCGTGTGTAGCAGTGGGCCTGGGGCTCCACTGTGGAATGTTCATTTGTAAGCCAGTCGCTTAAAGTCCTTTTGCTTCCTGTCAGTACAGCGTAGTAGTTTGGAGGGAGGAGTCCTCGGTCCTCGGTCCTCGGTCCTCGGCATCATTTCCCAAGGTGACAGTTGGCTTGGCGGGTGGTGGTCCAGACCCCGGAGTCTTCACATGAGGGAGACTGAAAATAGACTCGGTTACTGAGTCGGAGGGTGGAGCTCTGAGAAGAGCAAGTTCTCCTAGAGCTCCGTGGCCAAGGTTTCAGGCACCTGAGCCCCTGCTGGCCACCCCGGGGTGGGGGTTCCCCGGGCAGCGTGTGGTTCTCAGGGGCGGCCCTCAGTGTGGCACGAGGGCAGAGATGCCCCCTGTGGTATATGGCACGTCTCGTCTGGGTGTGCCGGAGGACGAGGAGGGCACGGCCCGGTGCCACGGCCCGGTGCCACCGTCGGGGCGGCAGCTGAGGAGTGGCCTTGTGGGGGCGGGGCAGGCTGGCTGGGCTGCGGGGGTTTCTGTGGTGGTCACTCTGGAAGCTGGGCGGGGGCCTCCCCGGGTGAGGACGGCCCCCCAGACCAGTACGGGGCTCCTCTCTCTGGTCCCGGTGTGCTCGAGTCGCCCTGTATCTCCACGTGGGTGTGGAGGGCGCGTCGTGGAGAGGACGGACGGCTGTGCTCTGTGCTCTCACCGCCTAGGCTCCCGGCACCCAGCAGGGGTGTTGCACTGGGCTGCAGGGGAAGACCCTGCGAAGGGGAGTGTTGGTCAGGGGTGAAGGAGCCGCCGAGCACGCTTGCCTTGCTGTCCTGACTTTGGCGCCTGCCGGGGTCCAGCCCTGTGTGTGGGCTTCTCTGGGCTCAGGGCTGGGGCTCCCTGCTCGTGAGGGATGTCGCAGTCATCGTGGTGACCTGTCAGCTGGGTCCAGGAAGGTGCTCGGCGAGCTGTGGGAATCACAGGGCGGCCCAGAGGCTCTTGTCCCTCTCAGAGGCCCCTCCTCACTCCTTGTCCTCTCCTCTGGTCCGGGAGGGACCTGGTGGGGAAGGTTGTTGGACACGATCGCGAGTCCCGGGGACGAGTGATCTGGGACTCCGCAGAGAGGTGTTAGCTGGGAGTTTCGTTTTGATTTAGCTTGGGTTGGTCCGTTAGCTGTGCCCCCGGCGCGTCTGGTGGTTTTCTCGTCCTGTGTCTTCTGCACGGAGCTAACTTGGCCTTTCCCTCTGTTTTAGGGAGTCAGTACCAAATGAGGAGGAAAGGACGATGTCATCGCGGCGCTGCAGCGAGACACCCTTCCTCCCCGTGCAGTACTAAGCACTCCCCCACGCGAGAGACCCTGACCTACGCGCAGGCCCAGAGGATGGTTGAGATAGAGATCGAGGGGCGCCTCCATCGGATCAGTATTTTTGATCCCCTGGAGATCATACTGGAAGATGACCTCACGGCTCAAGAGATGAGCGAATGCAACAGCAATAAAGAAAATAGCGAGAGGCCGCCGGTGTGCTTAAGAACTAAGCGCCACAAAAACAACCGAGTCAAAAAGAAAAACGAAGCCCTCCCCAGTGCCCACGGCACGCTGGCTTCGGCCAGCGCGCTTCCGGAGCCCAAGGTGCGGATCGTGGAGTACAGCCCGCCGTCCGCCCCCAGGAGGCCCCCGGTGTACTACAAGTTCATCGAGAAGTCGGCCGAGGAGCTGGACAACGAGGTGGAGTACGACATGGACGAGGAGGATTACGCCTGGCTGGAGATCGTCAACGAGAAGCGCAAGGGCGACTGCGTGTCGGCCGTGTCGCAGAGCGTGTTCGAGTTCTTGATGGACCGCTTCGAGAAGGAGTCCTACTGCGAGAACCAGAAGCAGGGGGAGCAGCAGTCCCTGATCGACGAGGACGCCGTGTGCTGCATCTGCATGGACGGCGAGTGCCAGAACAGCAACGTGATCCTCTTCTGCGACATGTGCAACCTGGCCGTGCACCAGGAGTGCTACGGGGTGCCCTACATCCCCGAGGGCCAGTGGCTCTGCCGACACTGCCTGCAGTCCCGGGCCCGGCCCGCCGACTGCGTGCTCTGCCCGAACAAGGGAGGTGCCTTCAAAAAGACGGACGACGACCGCTGGGGCCACGTGGTGTGCGCCCTGTGGATCCCGGAGGTCGGCTTCGCCAACACGGTGTTCATCGAGCCCATCGACGGCGTGAGGAACATCCCCCCGGCCCGGTGGAAACTGACGTGCTACCTCTGCAAGCAGAAGGGCGTGGGCGCCTGCATCCAGTGCCACAAGGCAAACTGCTACACGGCCTTCCACGTGACGTGCGCCCAGAGGGCCGGCCTCTACATGAAGATGGAGCCCGTGAAAGAACTCGCGGGCGGCGCCACGACCTTCTCTGTCAGGAAGACCGCTTACTGTGACGCCCACACGCCCCCGGGCTGTACGCGGAGGCCCCTGAACATTTACGGGGAGGTGGAAATGAAAAACGGTGTCTGTCGAAAAGAGAGCTCCGTCAAAACGGTCAGGTCCACGTCCAAGGTCAGGAAGAAAGCAAAAAAGGCGAAGAAGACGCTGAGTGAGCCCTGTGCGGTCCTGCCGCCCGTGTGCGCCCCGTATATCCCCCCTCAGAGGTAAGTGCGTGCCAGCGTGGGATAGAGGAGGAGCCCGGAGGGGGGGCCGGGGCGCGGCGCGGCTGTGTCAGAGGATCTCGCGCCTTCTGCTTACGTGGCTCTCCGCTGGTCCCTGCCACGCGGAGCTCGGGGGGCCCAGGGCCACGCTGACTGCAGTAATTAGGGTCGGGGGGCCCCGAGGACTGCGGGTGCGGTCCCCACCTTTGACGCGATAAGATGCCGGTCCTCGCTCCGCTTCCCCACTGAGTTTGAGAACCTTGCGGCGCTTTATTTGGCTTTGTTATTATTATTATATATTTTTTAACCTTTGTTTTTATTTTTGAGAGGGACACAGAGCACGAGCAGGGGAGGGGCAGACAGAGAGGGAGACACAGAATCCAAAGCAGGCTCCGGGCTCTGAGCCATCAGCGCAGAGCCCGACGTGGGGCTCGAACTCAGGAACCGCGAGATCGTGACCTGAGCCGAAGTTGGACGCTTCACCGACCGAGCCACCCAGGCACCCTTTATCATTATTTTTTTAATGTTTACTTATTTTGAGAGAGAGAGACCGAGGGAATGAGAGAGAATGAGAATCCTAAGCAGACCCCACACTGTCTGAGCAGAGCCTGACACGGGGCTCGGTCTCACCGCCCATGAGTTCGTGACCTGAGCCGAAACGAAGACTCAGGATGCTCAGCCAGCGGAGCCACCCAAAGCCGCCTAGAACCTTGTAGCGTTTAAAATGAATCCGTCGTAAAGTGAAGGAGGGTAAGACAGACAGGCGCGGAGATCGGAGTGGGGCTGACGGGAGCTTCACGGAGGGAGGCGCTGGTCTCCTTCCTGTTGTGACAGCCTTTCTGGGTTTCCTGACCGTCTCCTTCGCGGTGTGGATGTTGCCCGGTCCGTGTAGGGCTCTCCAACAGAGCAGTCTGCAGTGGTTGAGGATCGCAGCGGTGGGGGGGGGGGGGGGGGGGGGGGTCTGCGGTAGTTGGGGGTTCGTGGTAGTGGGGTCAGGCCCTTGGCCTTGCTCTTACACGTGTCACAGAGGCCAGTCCCCACCCAGCTGTGCCCACTTTTGTCCCTGCCCTTGTTTCCTCCTTGCTCCTCCTGCTGCCGACTCGCTCTTACTTCGTTCGGAATGTGAGGTAAGTGGTTTGGTCTTATGCCAGAGCCTGAGGGTGGGACAGCAGACCCCTCGCTCAGACACTCCTTGAGCTTTGAGGCTGCAGCACGCTTGATAATAGGGCACGAGGGCTTTAAAACCCTTCGGTGAAGGAAGCGAAGCGTTGAGGTGATGAGGTCCGCCCCTGAGAGCAGCTCGTGGGGTACCTGTTGTTGCTGGACTGCGAATCGTTGGTGAGTCGCGTGGGAATCGAACCTGCGCATCTCACAAATTGAGCGTATGACAGACTCGCGGGTGTTTCAGTTGTTGAGAAGTAGAACGTTCGGCATATCGAAGGATAGCTTTTTGTGTCGTGCTTCTGTGTATCTGCGGTGGGAACACCAGCACGTTGCGATTGGACATCGTAATGTGGTTTTAACGGGTCCTGAGTTTCGTCGAGCTCACCGGTTCGGTTGTAAGGTGCAGTGGGACCTTACGTTGGAGTGCCGTTCGATCCCAAGACTCTGGGCACTTACTTTGTATTAAGAGTTAGAGGTGCGTTTTTTTTTTTCCCCCCCAAGTGAAGTTTTATAGAGCAGCACATACTTCTCGTAGAATCCGTAGATTCAGACAGAAGTGACCAAAACTGCTCGTCCTTCTTATCCGGAGGAAACCGTTGTTGAAACCAAGGTGTATCTTTGCAGATCAGTCAGCTGGACTTTTAAATTTTTTTTTTTTCAACGTTTTTATTTATTTTTGGGACAGAGAGAGACAGAGCATGAACGGGGGAGGGGCAGAGAGAGAAGGAGACACAGAATCGGAAACAGGCTCCAGGCTCCGAGCCGTCAGCCCAGAGCCCGACGCGGGGCTCGAACCCACGGACCGCGAGATCGTGACCTGGCTGAAGTCGGACGCTTAACCGACTGCGCCACCCAGGCGCCCCTCAGCTGGACTTTTAAAAAACCATTTCACTTGCGTTTCTACCTGTGGGGCAGAGAGTGTGAGATTTGCATCCAGAGCTTCCGTGGAAGAGCCCCGGGTCTTAGCGTTTGCTGTAATGCAGGTAAATGAAAGGGAAGCCACGCGACCTAACAAATTGAGAATCTAGAAGTGTCTGGTCTCCCTTGGCTGTGCCCAGCGCCTTGTGGTTGCCCGCTCCTGATGAGCGGTGCTGCAGAGGGGCTGGCCTGTGGGGCTGCTGGGCCACTTGCAGGAGAAAGCATTTCCAGTTGGAAAATGTGGGTGCTCGCAGGTCCCGGGTGACCAGCCCGACGGACAAAACGCCGGCTTTGGATCTGAATCTTTGAAAGCGGGTGATGTAGTTAATAAGCCACGTACTGAAAGTGTAGTCTGGCCCCTGTTTGTTTCTTTCTTTTCTTAATTTAGGAATAAAATTGGTTTCGGTTTGGAGTAGAGCTAAAAGATGTGGCTGGGGAGAGATTCGTGGCCTTGCCGTGTGGATCGCCCAGACCTGCTGGGCGACCTTGATGTTTTGGGCCACAGCACCATCCTTGGAAGGTCTTCTGGTCACCCTTAGCCGGTTGGTAAGCTGTTGTTGGACCACCCTGTGGGTGGTCAGGGCAGGTGCTGGGGTGGCCCAGGCTCGCCAGCCGCTACGCTGATCCTGCCGTGGCCCACGGTGTGGCTGGTCTGGTGGCCCCCGTTCCTGGGGGCGTGCGGGAAATCCCACTCCCCTCCCTTTTTGCCTTCCCTTCCAAGAACGATCAACGTCTTGGCTGTGCTGTTCTAGCTCTTGAGTAGCCGCTTTTCCGATTAGATCCTTCTCTGGTTCCTCCTCCGTTCCTCGCTGCTTCGTGGGGGAGGGAGGGACCGGTTGAGGCTTGTGAGGCGAGGGTGCAGGTGGGGGGGCGGTCAGGGACTCACTGAGTTGCCCCAAAGCTCCAGAGCTGGTAATTCTCTCTTGTTGCCCTTTGGTGGGAGTCGCTCTTTATGTGTGGAGGAGAGAGGCCTCTAATGAGCAGAGGCTGATGGGCTGTGTTGGTCCGGACGTTAGCCTGGTCCTCTCGGCCACTTGGGTCGTTTACGTGTGCATTGCTCGGGGCACGTGCGCACGTAGTGAGTTACCTGAGTCAACGAGAAGGGTGGAGGGAGGATCGGGTCCACAGCCCAATTTCCTGGGTGGAGGGAGGATCGGGTCCACAGCCCAATTTCCTGGAGGGTGCTGCGCCCTCAGACACCGACCGGGTGAGGACGGAAATGGGAGAGTGAATGCTTAGTAGGCATTCGACTGAGGAATTTTATGTTTGCTGAATAGAACTGTGGAAAGTCCGGACTTGAGTTTTGTATGTTTTTTTTTTCTCCCCACGTTTCTGGCCCTTAGCGTGACTGTAATTTAGAAAAGTTCTGTTGGGCTGTGGGTTGGGGAAGTGAGGGAGGGGGTGGCTCGGCCCTTCCGGGCAGGTGGAGGCCCTGCTCTGGCCACCCCACAGCTGCACGGGCCCCTGGGTTTGCCTCCTGGACGTGGTGCCGGAGGCGGGTCACGGTGCCCCTGCCGGCATCGGGGGCGTCGGGGTCCTCGGGGGAAGGGCCTGTATGGGTCTAAAGCAGCAGCTGCTCTGGAAAGAAGCACCGAAAACCAGACCGGAAAGCGAAGCGTTTGGTTTGTGAATCGAACGCTGCGTGGAAAAGCAGGGCGGTCGTCTTTGCCCGCCGCCGCTCGGAAGCTGGCACGCTGAGAAAGCGCCGCGGTGGTGGGCTTCCCACGCGCTCTTCGAATATTCTCGTTCCCACCCGCCGTGACTTCACGACGTGGACTTCCCCGCTTTCCTTGGATGTGAATTCGGATGGAGGCGCTGGGCGTCTCATCCCGTGAGCACGTCCGCCCCGGGGTGCGGCTTCCCCCCCGGCTCCGGGTGCCGCGGCCCGCGGAGGGTGCTCTTCCCGGGAGGCAGGATCGCGGCTGCGGTGCAGACTGGTTCTGACCACGTTGCCGGGGCGGCTGGGAAGAGTTCTGGTGAGGACTCGGTGTTTCGCGGCGTGTGGGCAGGTGTTCCAGCACCTTGTGCTCGCGAGAGCAGCGCTGCGGGCCGCGGTCCACGGTCACCCGAGCGTCTGGATACCTCGGCCTGTGCCCTGGGCGGCCCCTGCCTCTCTGGCCCTCGTCCTGGGTGCCTTGCTCGGTGGTGGTCTCTGCAGGGAGCTGCTGTGCTCTGCGTGTGCGTCCTCTCTGTCTCTCTGGGCCTGGGTCTCTCCCGCAGCGTCCCGGGCCTGCAGAGCGGGCGCCCGGTCCGTGGGAAGAACCAGCCGGAGTAGCGACTTTGGTCCTTTCCGTTCACATGCCTTGTGTTTGCTCACTTTGGGCAGAAACAGGATTGAAACTTATTAGAAGTTTTCTTTAATACTAGCCGTGGACGAATGCCACCCAGTGTCACCACTGCCCCAGCCTGGGCGTTACCTAGGCTGATAAAGTGCAAAATGTGAATGGTGCGCACGCCGAGTCCGGACCCGTTCACCGCAGCAGGTGGACGGATGGTGTCAGGACTGCTGATGGGGCCTCACAATGGCGAGCTCTCCACAGGCACACGTGGAGACCGGATCGTGTTGGGGGTCATCATTTCAGTTTTTTATTTGGAAATAGCTCTAAATTTATAAAATGTTACAAAAATAAGAAGGAGAGAGACACTCAAATCCCAGGGTTCACCCTGTACACAGAGGTGGCCCGCGTTTCCGCACGTGTGTGCCGGGACAGGGCTGGCCTCCGGGCGAGCACATGGTGAGGCTCGCTGTAGCCTCCCTGCCCTCCATTCAGGCCCCGTCCCGGTCAGGCTGGCCGGCTGTGATCTGGATGCTTCCGGAGCTACTCGAAGGTTCTGAGACTGGCCATTTTTGGAGAAGACAGCCCTTCTGCCTTCGCAGAGCCAGTGAGCATTGTTCTGGGTTTGTCTGGTGTCCATGGAGGTGCCGTGTGCCCCCCCCTCCCCCCGGAGGTAGTGACATCCCCTGCTTCTCAGTGACCAAGGTGTTGCTGGAGCCTCCACGGGACAATTTCTGCTTTTGTGTTCTCCCGGCTCGCGGCCTGAGGTCTGGGAGGCCCTTGGAAGTGGCGCCAGCTGCCCGGTACCTCTTCACACTGGCCCAGGGTCCCGCCTGTCGGTCCTGTTCCCCAGGAGGCCCGGAGACGACCACCTCAGCCCTCCAGTTTCTCATCAGTGGGCTCCTTCCCCTCTCCTGACCGTGTGATTTCAGAGGTCTGTCCAGCAGGACCTGGATGGGCGGGAGGGGAGCATCTGGTGGGTGGCCCAGCTGGCTGTCACTGGCAGCCTGACCTTGGGGAACTCGGCTCTTGGTTAGTTAGCTGCAGACGGCCACCTCACCGTGACCTTGGGTGACACGTGCGCCCCAGCCATTTCTGGGCTTTGCGAAGGGGTCCTGAGAAGGGTCTTGACCTGTGTCGAACCGTGCAGGAGCTTCTCCTGGGAGCCACATGGTGCAGAACCACTTCCCTCCCAAGGCAACTTCTGGCCTTCTCAGGTCACAGGGGTTGGATTTCACTGTTGCCACCTTGACCTCCATTTGACCTCTGAGCTGTTGCGAAAGTGAGTTGTGTCCCTTGTAAGGACTCAAGACCGTGTTCTTTGGGAGGGTGGGATCTAAAATCGCACTCTTCAGGGATGGCCCCAGGGCGTCACGAGCACCGCCTTGCAGTGACTGCCACGTGGAGGGAAAGTAGCTTTTTAGTTGCATTTTTTTTGTTTCCCACAGTTTTTATATAAAAAGTTTTAAAACCAAATGAGGGGGCGCCTGGGTGGCTCAGTCGGTTAAGCGTCTGACTTCGGCTTAGGTCATGATCCGGCGGTTCATGAGTTCGAGCCCCACGTCAGTCTCTGTGCTGACGGCTCAGAGCCTGGATTCCGTGTCTCCCTCCCTCTCTGCCCCTCCCCTGCTCATGCTCTGTCTCTCTTCTCTCTCTCTCAGAAATAAACATTAAAAATAATTAAAAGAAAAGTGGAGGCTAACACGCGTGCTTATCAAATATAGCATTGAAAAAAAAAAAAAGAAATGACGTTAAAGGAACACTTCCAAGTCCCTTTGGGCCCTTCCACTTCCACCCCTCACGGCAGCCACTTACTGTGAATCGGGGTGACTTCCTCCGGTCCGTATTCTGGTCTTTGTGTGCTTGTGCATATGTGGCCTGCTACTGGTTTGCATGCTGACTTTGAACACAGTGCTGTCGTGCATCTCATATTTTGGTGTCACCCTGGCTCTGGAGGTGGGTGGGTGGCATCACGGACGACCACGCTGCTGGTGTGGGAGTTCTCTTGGCTGGCTTCAGAGCCAGGCGTTTTTGGGGACTGGTGCGAGCTGGTGTGTCCCTCTCGGCTGCAGCCTGCGGGGACAGCGGGGGCTGTGCGCGTGCGTGTGGCCGTGGAGGCCTGCGTGGCGAGGCGGCTACGCAGTGCTCATCGCGGATCTCCACTTCTCTTTCCCTTGGCTTCTCATTCTTATTTAGGTCTGTAAAAAGTTTTTTTAAAAAAACGTTTACTGATTTTTGAGGGAGAGAGTGTGAGCAGGGGAGGGGCAGAGAGAGAGGGGACAGGGGATCCAAGACAGGCTCTGAGTTGTCAGCACAGAGCCTGGTGTGGGTCTCGAACCTTGAACCCTGAGATCATGACCTGAGCCAGAGTCGGATGCTAAACCGACTGAGCCATCCAGGTGCCCTTGTCTGTAAAAAGTCTTTTCAAATTTGGAAATCTACAGAGCAGGGAGAGCCTGCCCCCAACAGTCACTGTACTCGCGGCCACCCTTGCCTGTCTCTTCCTTCCCATCGTTTGGAGACAGACCCCGGTCATCTCGTTTCATCCATTAACACGTCCGTGTAGAGAACAGGTAAGAATTCTTAAGAACACGACCGTGACGTGCTGGTGTCTTGATGAACTGAATTTTGTTACTTTTACCATCTCGTCCTGGGTCTGGTCTGAGGACTCCCTCCCCACCCCTGGACGTCCTCCAGCAGGGAACCCTCCGTAGCCCTCCTGCAGCCTAATGTTGGGGGCGATGGGGTCTGGTTTTGGGTCTTCCCCCAAGTACAAGTCCTTCCCGGCTGGTCACCGGGGCCATTTCTGACGGCTTCCAGCGCTCACGTCCCGTCCTTGGACCTCTGGCCGTCCTGCCTGACAAGGACACCATATCCCTGCTGAACCCTGATCTGCGTAGGGCCGGCCCACTCGTTATTCAGTACCCTCCCCACATGCGGGTCCAGGCCTAACTTCTCGGGATGGCCACGTCCCTGCTGAAGCCTGGACTCCATGCCACTGGTCTCCCATAGACACGAGCAGGCCTGCCTCGCTGCCTCACCAGGGCT
This sequence comes from Lynx canadensis, assembly GCF_007474595.2. NCBI lineage: Eukaryota > Metazoa > Chordata > Mammalia > Carnivora > Felidae > Lynx > Lynx canadensis. The sequence goes on along the minus strand of NC_044309.1, from coordinate 140,462,523 downwards.
GCTTTAATGTCTTGGGGGAGTTCATGGTGTTCTCATAAAAAATGTAGTGTGGTTTTTTTTTAAGTTTATTTTTTGAGAGAGACAGAGAGAGTGGGAGAGAGAGAATCCCAAGCAGGTTCCTTGCTGCCGGCACAGAGCCCAATGTGGGGCTCAAATCCGTGAACTGTGAGATCATGACCTGGGCCGAAAAAGAGTCCGACTGAGCCCCCAAGTGCCCCAGTAGTGTGTTTTTTCCAATTAGCTGTGTTTTTGCTGTTTGTATAGGTCCAGGTTTTTGTTTTTTTTGTTTTTGTTTTTGTTTTTTTAACTCTTTTGGATTAGTGTAATATGTTGTGGTTTATTAGATTATTTTTGTGGACAGCGTCTGAGAAGATGATGGTGTGAGCAGGCTTTGCCACCCGTTGGTTTTTCCGGTCTTTATCTGACTTCGGTGCAGACCAGGTCCGCCAGCCCGGAGTTGGTTTGATGGGGTTGGAGCGGACATGCTTGCCTCGGTCCTGGCACTTTACAAGGGTTTGACTTTTATTTTCCATCGGTGTGTATTTGCTTTATTTTATGGTTTGTGCCATCATATCTTGTTTAAATAACCCTTCATTTTCCTGGAGACCTCAGGGTTTTCTTCTAAAAGCTTCCACACGGCTTCCCTGTCCACATCCCTCCTGTCTCCTCTGGCCCCAGCGCTGACCAGTCTCCTGATTTGTTGGCTGTATCTTGGCTGGGCTTGGCCTCCCTGCAGGGAGTCAGCGCCCAGGGCGGCCAGTTCCCCGACGTGTCCCTGCACGTCCGTCGAGGCCTGGGCCACCTGTTGGATCTGTGTCTCTCAGTCCACGTCTTCAGTCACTTGCGGGTGCGTTTCTTACGAGGTGTGTGTGTGGCTTGATTCGTCAGCGTGGAGAGCTGAGTTTTCTCTCGCCGTTGAGTAATTTCTCCTTTCCCGAGAGGTCCGTGAGCTCTTCCAGCCCCGGGCCAGTTTCCTCCGGTGGGCGGGCGGCTCTGCTCCCTCGGCCACCTGCGGCTCCAGGGCAGGCTCTTCAGACGCGAGTGTGGCTCTTGGTCACCTGTGGTTCCTTTGTGCACGTTTTGGAGGCATCTTGTCAGGTTTCCTGACGGAGCCCCTCTGGATTTGGGAATTCCATGGAGGGTGCAGACCGGTTTGGAGGCGATCTGTGTATCTCTTATGCCTCGTCCTTCTCTTGCCAGCACTGCTGATCGTCGAGCGTCTCCGCGGAAGTCTTCCTCGATGCCGCTCAGTGACGTTTTATACTTTTCTTCCCTCGGGAAGGCTTGTACTTCCGGTCCTTCGTTTGCCTCTCGTGCCCGCTGTTCTCGCGGGAGCCGGTAGGGTGGGCTTCTTGGTCTTGGTTCCCATCTTGGGAAGCATCTCCCTGCGAGCCTGTCGCTCCGGGTCTGGGGAGGAGCCTCTCCTAGCCCTGCCGGCGGGCCCCTCGCCCCTCGCCCCTCGCCCCTGCCCCTCACTGTGAGTCTTGGGTCGTGGGTGGTGGTTGACCTGCTGCTTTTCCGCACGTGTTGAGATCGTCACGTTCTGCCCTCGAGTCTGTCGCTGTGTGAGTCCTGATAGAACTTGTAATCTCAAGAGCACACTTGGCTTCCTGGGACAGACCCCCTTGCTCGTGGTGGGCAGTGTCATTTTATACCCGAACGGACCCGGTTTGCTGCGTCGTTTCTGTTTCGTGAGTGTGTTCGCCCGTGAGCCAGGCCTCCGCCTTGCCCTGCGTCCCTGTGCCGGGACGTCCGCATCCCTCGCCCGGCTGTCGGCAGGGGCTGCGTTTGCCTGGTCCTCCAGTGGCCGAGCTCTTCTGAAAAACTGTCTGCTTTCCTTTTCTTTTGGGGGCGGGAGGAAAACGTGAAACTGTCAATTCCGTTCCTAAAATCAGTACTGTGATCGTGCTGAGGTCGTCTGCGTGCTTCCACTCTGTTTTGGGGAGCCGTGTTTTCCTGCGGGTGCTTTTCCCACATCCGTTGCCACGATTGGCACTTTAACCGGGTCCCGGCTCGCCTGCCCTGTGCGCCCTCATGCCGTGCCCAGGCCCTCCTGTGCTGGCCGGGCCGCCGGGCACATCCCCCAGCCGGATGCTTCGCGCCTTATGAGTCAGCCTTTCTCCTTTCTGAGGCGTATCACCCACCAAAATAGTTCTGAAAAGCATTGTAGTGCCGTCCACGTTTTTGAGTTGAAATCCAGCGTTTTCACCCTAAGAGCGAATAGCAGAAACGTGTCACCTGGAATATTCAACGTAGGCACTGGTTACGAGGCTCATCGTTTCTGAAAGTGAGTTGAGTGGAACCTGGGTCGTCGGGCCTTGTGCGTCGGTGTCTTCCCGCCAAGGGTGACTGCTGTCCTGTGGTTGTCGCTGGGCCTCGAGGGTGGAGGTTTCTTCCTGATCGGGTGGCGTCGCGTCTGCCGGCATGCGCTTCAGCGGGATTCTTCCGTGAGCGGTACGTGCTGGGCGCAGCTCTGAGGAAATGGGCCGAGGTGACTGGGTGTTTCGTGGACAGATGTCCTTCCTGCTCCGATGAGACACGCTCTCCCTTAATTCTGTTCCTGCTTCCCGCTACCGTGGACGGGAGTCCGCTTCCTGGTCACATACGTAAGTAGATGGTGTAAGAGCAGTTTTATCGTAGCGAGGTGCTCACTTTATTTATTTAAAACAAATTTTTTTTAATTACATTTATTTATTTTTGAGAGACAGAGAGAGGCAGAGCACAAGCAAGGGTGGGGCAGAGAGGGGGGGGACACAGAATCCGAAGCACGCTCCAGGCTCCGAGCCGTCAGCACAGAGCCCGACGTGGGGCTTGAACTCCGGGACCGCGAGATCACGATCTGAGCTGAAGTCGATGCTCAACTGAATGAGCCACCCAGGCACCCCCAAGGTGCTCACTTTAAGCTGACGTTTAGTCATCTGCCCTTCGTTGGGTCCTCCCTCAGTTTTTCCAGAAGCCTGGTTATCTTTCATCTGGAGGCACATTGTGTATGAGACCCGTTCAGAAAGGCTTGAGAAGATCAAACTTTTGATCCTTTTGATGCACCCTTGCCAAATACTGTATTTCTTAAAACAATATTCAGAGTAAAAAACAAAACAAGAAAGAAACATTAAACAAGTGCATAATTACAGGGTAGACACCCTTGTTACCACCGTGTGCTGGAGAAGACAGACCAGCCCCCAGCCCTTCCCGCAACCCCTTCCTGTCCCCAGGTCTACTCTGTCTTCCCCCGTGTGGTACTCAACTTCTTACCCTCTTGCTGAGCCCCAGGCTGTGCTGTGCTTTCAAATCCCATGAGTCCTTTCTGTCTCTCCTCTCCTAAAGGCCCCTTTGGTCTCTTTCCCTTTGGAGTTCCACTGTTGAGGGAGGGGGGCCCCGCCCCTTGCAGGCTTGCGGGGGGAGCGTTTCTCGTGTGGTTTAGCGCGTCCCTCCGCCCTCCACTTGCTGCGCGCCGGTCGCCGGGCCGGGGGCTCGCCGGGTGCAGGGCTGAGGGGGGTCTGCTCAGGGCTGGCCCCGCTGCGTCCTGGGAGGCACGTGCTGGGTGCCTGTGCCGCGGCCTCGGTGCCCCACGCCTGCCCCGCTTCTTTGGGACTCGGAGCTCGTGAAGCAGAACCCGCTTAGATTGCGGTTCTTCCGCAAGTACCCTGGGACGCCTCGTGATAGGTTTTCATCAAAGCCTTGTTGCTCAGGTCTGTGAGCTGATCGTGGCTCAGAAATCCTGAGTCTGGTGGCTTGTTTCGTGAGGTTCAGAATCTTTGTAAGCTGTTGTTAAACAGCATTTCTTTCTGTTAAGAAATACTCTTATTTGCGTTGCCTCGTTTGACCGTTGAAATAACGGAGCGTGTGCTTGTGTCAGAACACCTGTCTGCGTATGTACAGATCCTCTGAACTGTGTCCGTACGATCCGTGCACCTCACTGCATCGGATCATGCCTCAGCTAAGGAGGGTAAAACAGACAAAGACCCCGCCAAAGACAGCACCCACGGGGTGCCCGGGACTGCACAACCCCACCTGCGGACTAGGAGCGCTGCGGGTAGGGCCTTGAGCAGAATCCAGGTGCCCCCCAGAGGCTTCTGCTGGCACCCTCGGCAACGTCCGAGATGCTCTGGGCTGCTGCCGACAGGTGTCCTCCCCCCGGCCTCCTGCTGAGGCTGTGAGACCCAGCGTCCTTGAATGTGCAGACCCGTGGCCCCGTGGTCACGGTCAGGCCGTGGACAGACCCGAGCTTGGGTTCTGCATCTGCTCCCAGAAAGCTCTCGGTGTCTTCCTCTGGGGTTTGACAAGGCCGCTCCGGCAAAGCCCCTGGCCTGTGTCCGACACAGGGTCCCACACAGGGACCCGATACCGGTCCCCTAAGCCGGTTCCTTGGTATCGGGTCCCTGTGTGGGACAGACACTGGAGCCGCGCTTTGCAGTCGACACGGTACTCGTTCTCCGCATGGCGTGTGGGTCTTACTGACGCCAGGAGGAGGGCAGCCGTGCAGGAGGCGTGCCCTTGGCCACCTCGGCACAGACAGAGGCCGACCGACAGCGTGATTTGGAACGGTCTTGGAAAGGAGCTGGAACTTGTTTTTTTTTAATTTTAAAGTTTATTTATTTTGAGAGAGAGAGTGGGGGAGGGGCAGAGAGGAGAGAGAGAATCCCAAGCAGGCTGCATGCTGTCGGCACAGAGCCCGACGTGGGGCTTGAACCCACAGACTGTGAGATCATGACCTGAGCTGAAACCAAGAGCGGGACCCTTAACCGACTGAGCCCCCCGGGTACCCCGTAGAGCCATTGTTTTTAAGGGAAAGGCCATTGTGGGTCTGGACACAGCAGAGCTGGGGGTGTTCGGACTTTTTGTCGTTGGTTATTTTGTAAAACTTAGATTGGCATTCTCTAAAAAATGCAGCCTTAAAATTTCTCGTTTTCGTCCTGACATTTTGATGTTCGGTGTTCAATGAGGAACATCTTGTTTCGTTTGTGTTTTCATTAAGTGTTTAGTTTATGACCAAATTGATATTCTCTTTCGGTGTCCTTGTGAGTCAAATTGATGAATCATTGCTTTGATTCAGCAGGAAGGATAACAGGGCCGTGGAAACGCTTTGGCTGGCCTTTGAGGGGTTTTGAAGTGAGCACTCCCTCCACGCAAGTGTTTTCACACACCCTTTGCATTTTATGGCCCCTGCAAGGGTCCTGTCTCCCGACAGTCCTGCAGATGCCACCGTCAGCCCTGGCCCCCAGCTGTCCCCTCTCTTTCCCTCTTGAGGTGACTGGAGGGGACACCCGTGCCCCCCTCACCCCCACCCTTCGCAACAGTTTTAATCGGTCGCCGGATGCGGTCGGCACGTGTGGCCTACATAGTGCGTAAGGACCCGAGAGGTTTGCTCAGCGTATTTCCGTGTCTGGTCTGGTAGGCCCTCGGGTGAGTTAGCAGCGGGTGGAGGCTGCGGGCGGCTGCAGGTCGGGCTGTGCCCAGCAGACTGGGGACAGCATGAGATGGCAGTGTGCGTGGCTGAGAGTGGCCGCGAAGGTGTGGACGGCGGTCTGTGAAGAGCGACCCCGTCGTTTCTAGTTTCTACGATGAAACGTTCGTGCACTCCTTTGAAGCTAAACTCTGAGTTTTTCCATGTTTTAGATTAAATAGGATTGCGAATCAGGTGGCCATTCAGCGGAAGAAGCAGTTTGTGGAGAGAGCCCACAGCTACTGGCTGCTCAAAAGGCTGTCGAGGAACGGCGCCCCCCTGCTGCGGCGACTCCAGTCCAGCCTGCAGTCCCAGAGGAGCACGCAGCAGGTACGTGGTCCTCTGCCCTCAGCGTCGCCTGCCCTCCTGACGCGCTGAGCGGTCCCTGCGACCCCCGGGAGCAGCGCCTGCTGGAGGCTGCGTGTGTTGCCAGCCCGTCAGGCCCCAGGCCCCAGACTCCTCGTCCGCGAGCCCCGGTCCGGGCCGCTTCTAGAAGTGCAGGAGGACCCGTGCGCGCCCTGGGCCGTCTGAGCTGCGGGTTGTGCGAACGACTCTCCTCTGTCTCTGTCACCTCATGTTTCTGGACACGTTGGGGACGCCCAGGGAAGTCATTACCGTGCTGGCCACGTCGGGTGGGAGCCACAGGAGGTGAGGCCTGGGCCCCTCGGACGCATGCCTGTGCGCTGGGCTGGGAGTTTGGGTTTGGATATGTGCAAGGAGTGGTTTGTTTTCAGGGCTTTGCTCTGAAGGCCGTTTCGCGGTGACCGCAGTGGGCGGGGAAGGAGAGGAAAGCTGGGTGAGTGAGAAGAAACGGGGTTTGCTTTTTTTTCTTAAGCTTCTTAATTTATTTTTTGGAGTGAGACAGTGCGAGCAGGGGAGGGACAGAGAGAGGGAGAGAGAAAGAATCCCAAGCAGACTCCGTGCTGTCAGCGTAGAGCGCGTTAGGAAACCGTGAGATCTCAGGAAACCGTGAGATCATGACCTGAACTGAAACCAAGAGTCGGACTGGGCCACCCGGGCGCTCCAGGAGTTGCTTTTTAAAAGCAAAATGAATCAGGCCGTTGAATTTTAGTAAGTTTGGTTTGTAGAACCATCTGATAGTGTAAAGCAGTTCTGAAAGAATGAATTTAGAAAGTAAGAAATTGGCTCTGTGAGATGCCACAAAAATAAATTGAATACAAAAATGGCTTTTCGGCGCATCGCCCAAAATTTTGGGTTGGCGCACTTGACGTTGAGGGGAGCGGGCAGCTCTGTAGGGGGGAAGAGCTGTGTCCGCGATTGGCCTCGGGCTGCGAAGCGCAGAGGACGCAGCAGAGAGCGGGCCCCCCTCGTTGCCTGTCTGTCCCTCTGGGCACGTGCGGGGACTGTCCTTCCAACACATTCACGTCAGATGGCTGCGGCTGCCATGCTGCCGTCACCTCGGAGGCTGTCTGCACGCTCTCTCTCTGTCTCTCTCGATCCTGGGTTGCCAGGTGGCTGAGTGTGTCGGAGGGGACACGGATGCGGTTGGACACCGGATCCGCAGGGGTCCCGGTCGGTGGGGTTCTCCGGGCTGGAGTCAGCCCCTCTGCCGTGCTCTGGGCTGGGGCCGCAGCTTCCCGGAGGCTGCTGGGCTGTAGCAGGTGCGAACCCGTCCCTCCCAGTGCGGTAGAGCCGCGGCCTGGAGAGCGTGCGGCCGTGGAGAGCGCGGACAACTCGTTCGCCCTCTCCCCTCCGGGGAGAGGCCCTCCCGTCTCTGCCGTTCCTCCTTCTGGTCACGGCTGGAGACCCGGGCGAGCGTGTCCCTCTCCACCTCCCTGCCCCTGGCCTGGGGGATGGGGCCAGCCCTAGGGAGCCCGTCATCTGGACTTTTTCTGATCCTATGGTGACACAAAAAGGTGAAACACGAACATGTTTAAGTGCTCGGTTAAAAAAACTGATGGATCTTAACATCTTTTTTATACTTTTGAAAACCACAGCTAAATCGAAGATTCTGGGCCTCTGTGGGGTTGCTCTTGACCCTCTTCCAATGGGGGAAGGAAGGGTGTGCTTCTTGGGCCCGATGCCCTCCTGAGGGTGTGGTGGTCCGGGCCAGTGCCTGGTGCCTGCAGTGCCGTCCGAGTCACGTCCATGGACGGTCCCGCGTGGCTGGGGCAGAGGTGCTGGGTCGAGCATTCCAGTACACTGAAGGGGGCCCACTTAATCTGAAGTCTTGGCTACGCTGGGCGCATGTGCACGTGAGGCCCGGCTGTGCGAATGTCCCGAGGTGCACTGGGGTCGCGGACTGCTGTGGATACATCCCTTGTGTCTTAAGCGTGCTGCCCACCCTGGGGACCGTGTGCATCCCACACACGCTTGGGTCCGGGGGTCAGAATCCCCGGTTAACCTTACGTCACACCGGGGGTCTTTGTTAGTGACGGCGGCTTCGATCACATGCTGTGTGTCCCTCCTCCCTTTGGGAATGGAGTTGGTGTTCCCCTTCGGGGCTTTGTGCCCATGGGACGGGTGAGCCAGTGGAAGCGACCGGCCTGGGGATACCACGTATGAAATCAGTGTGTAGGGACAGGAAGATGAGATGTGGGAGTGTTCGCGTCCTTGGCACGAGGAACCGCGTAGATTTGAGTCTGTATGACTCCAGCGTTGACCCCCTGGAGCGCACCTGGCTTGGCCTGCGGGGTGGATTCCTGCGGGGGCGGGTTAGTGGCACGGTTGTCGGAAGCCCCCCCGTGTGGCTTGCACAGGCACCCCCGTTTGCCTCCCTCTGCTCCCAGACGGTGCTTTCCTGCGTCACCCTGTAGGGGCTGACTTCTCTGCAGGGTCCGGAACAGTAACGTCCCGCGCGGAACGTGTGGGGCTTGGTGTGATGTTCACGTGGTTTTGAAAATTCAGAAATACTTGATGTTAGGGTTTAACTTTGTATTTCCGGATGCCTGCTCTGAGCTGGGCTGTGGAGGAGGTCAGGGGCAGCCCTTCCCTCCCGTGGCTGACCTGGTGGGGGACAGATGGGCGGACGGGACGAGCTGGTTTGAGGGTGAGGTCGCTCACGTCCGGGCAGACGAGGGGCGTCAGGTTGGCCTCCCGGTGCTGCTGTGCAGGGCAGTCTTCGAGGATCCGGCCGGGCTCTTCTGGGCTGGCCTTGAGCGCAGGGTCCCTGTGGGCACCTTCCCGGGGACCTTCATGGCGACCCCCTCCAGAGCCTGTTCTCACCGTCCTGAGATCCTGGTTTGGGTGAGGGTCAGTGGGCAGGGGGAGGGCGAGGCTCCTGTCTTGTTCTCAGGCCCTGGAGCCAGCAGTGCCTCCAGCTGTCACAGGTGCGTCTCTGGTTCCTCTCTGCCGGCTTTAGGACAGCACAGTCCCCCTCCTGTGCCGGGGGCACCGCTTCTCACCACCCACCCTGCTGCTGCAGGCGTGAGGCTCAGCACTGAGACCTGGGTTCCTCTGTGCACCCTGCCTTAGGGGCAGGGAGCCCTGCCTCTTTGGGGTCTTACGTCCTTGGTAGCACCCTGGGACTCGGGTAGATGTGCTGGGGCCCTCACCCCTTGGGGCTGGCCTGGCCTGCCCCCCCCCCCCCCCCCCAGGCGTCCTCCCATTTGTCAGGTGGAAGGTGGCTAACGTGATCTTCTAGCATTCTCTTTCCTGGTAGCGTTTCGGTACCAGAAACCACTTGGCCTTTCTCCTGCTTTCTGGAGTCTTCCGGGATAGGTTTTTATGTAGGAAACAAAGATTGCTGAAGAGCAGAGTCCAGAAACTCAGGCCCTTTTATGTAGGTGAAGCCGTGCGCATTGGGGTCAGGTCCTGTGCTGCAGGCCGTCGTGTGAGGAGAGTGGCCCTCCGTGGCGGCCCTGTCGTCCCCCGTGCGGGGCATGAGTGCAGCAGGGACACGGCAGGTGGCACCCACCAGCTCTCTCCTGCTGCGTAGGGTCGCCAGGCTGAACACCCTTTCGGTTGATGTTTTCAGACTGTGCATTCAGACTAATGGACAAGGTGATTTTCAGATGCTTTTGGGAGGATTTGGTTTTCTAAATCTACTTTTTAATTTACTGACCAGCTGTTTATACAGCTGCTGTTAATGTTAACTTAATGCCTGAGATTTTTACAATTTTTTTTTTCTTAAAGTAGGCTCCAGGCCCGACGTAGGGCTTGGTGGAACCCACATCCTCAAGAAGAGACTCTGTTTCTACCAACCGAGTTAGCTAAGTGCCCTGTTCCATGCCTGACGCCTTTATTTAAAGTTTCTTTATAATCTCTACACCCAACGTGGGGCTTGAACCCACGACCCCGAGATCAAGAGTCGCACGCTCTTCTGACTGAGCCAGCCATGCACCTCCGCCTGAGACTCCAATAACGTTAAAAGAGGTTCTGTGATTCGCATCTGGCGGATGGATGGTGAGGCAGCCTCCCCCTAGGGCCAGAGAGCGCCTGGAGGGGAGGCTCCGGCCCAGCCTTCTTGTCCCCTTGCTAGCGGGGAGAGTCTTCGTAGCCTGGTTGGTCGTCGTCTGCCCACAGGCCCTGTGGTTGGGGCATCGTGTCACAGCCCCGTGCTTGTGGCCTCAGAGGCAGGTGCTCTGCGCTCGGACAAGGAGGGAGGGGCATCCAGGGGATGGAGCCCTGCCTGGTGGGTGTGCTGCTTTAGCTCTGTCTGGGTGGGGGGGACTCCGGGGGCAGAGTGGTCCAGAGAGAGCGAGAAGGGGGTTTGATGAGTGTGGAACACGCTCTGGAATCTGGTGGTGAGCACCCTGCCCGAGGCCGTGGGTGTGCATCCGTCTGCAGGAATGGTGAGGTGATGCCAGCCGAGGTGGGGACTTTCTCTCGGCCCAGGTCACACGTATGCGGTTGCAGTAGGCGCCCTGGGCTGCTGTGGCCTGGAGGCCCCAGGCAGCTGTTGGAAGCCCGCAAGGGGACAGATGGGAGTGTCTAAGTGGAGCTGAGGTTGGGGGGCAGGTGGAGGGGTGCCCTCGCCACGCCCCGACCACCTCTTCCTCCGCCGTCTGCGCCGGGCCTGCCCGAGAGCTGTGATCGGGCAGAGGGGTGCCTTCAGCTGAGGCGCAGACCGAGAGGGGTCTCAGCTCCTGGCACGTGGTGGTGCTAGCCGTGTGCCGCAGTGGAAGGTGGGGTCTGTAGGTGAGGACAGGAGGCCGCCGCAGGAGCAGACGGTGGCCCCTCGGCCTGGGCAGCCCTCGAGGGACAGGGAGGGAAGGGTGGGCTGCGTGGGAGCCTGGAGGAGGGCGCGGCGCCGGGCCAGGCAGTGAGGGACACTTGGATGGGAGCACGGGGGGCCTTGGTTGTAACTTTCTGGAGGTGGAGTGTCCCCCAGCCCCCCGTGCGGGGAAGTCCTCTCTGGCCGTCACGGGGACATCCTCGGCTGCCACGGGCCTGCTCACTGGTGGCCCTGTCTGGTGTCGTAGCCCGAGCGTTTCTTCCTGGCGCTGCGGTCGGAGGTGCGCCGGGCAGGGCTGCCGTCGGTGTGCTGTCCGCCGCCTTCCGCCTCTTTGCGTTTTGGAGGTGGCGTTTCTGTGTTTGAAGACGCCGGAGTAGGCAGGGTCGTCTGAGGTCGGTGGCACGTGTGCCCCTCCAAGGAAGCACCGAGTGGCGACCACGGGCCGCCGGTTTCAGAGCCGTTGGGCGTGGGTGCGTGACGCGGGCGTTGGGCAGGGCGCCCCCCCACTCCCCTGCAGCAGTCTCGGCCGCGGGCTTTGCTCCCCGGGCTGCCCCGGCCACTCCCGATTTCCCATGACCCCTGCTCCGGTGCCGGGGTCGGGATGCCTGTGTCCGCGCGTGCGCGGGGCCGGCAAACGCCCCTTTGGCACGCGGAGACCCCGTGGCGCTCCGCGGGGCGAGTCCGCGCTGGGTGGGCGCCCCGGCCGGCTCGCGGGGCCGGCGCGGTCCGTGGCTCCCCCTGGGAGGGTCTGAGGCCGACTTCCAATTAATTTCCTCAGAGAGAAAATGACGAGGAGATTCAAGCTGCCAAAGAGAAGCTGAAGTACTGGCAGCGGCTGCGGCACGACCTGGAGCGCGCGCGGCTGCTGATCGAGCTCCTGCGCAAGCGGGAGAAGCTCAAGCGGGAGCAGGTGAGGCCCGGCGCCCCTCGGAGGGTCCCCCCGGGCAGCGTGAGGGCTTCCGGGCGGCGGGACGAGGGGGGACGACGTCGGCCCCCAGCCTGGAGGGGGCCGGGGGCGGGGGCGCCGCGTGGGGTGCGCCTGGGGAGAGGCCGCGGTGGGGGGTGGGGGCGCGGCCTTCCCGGGCGGGCGGTGCGGGGAGCGCGACCGCGTGACCCAGGGCCGTGTTCGCAGGTGAAGGTGGAGCAGATGGCCCTGGAGCTGCGGCTGACGCCGCTCACGGTGCTGCTGCGCTCCGTGCTGGACCAGCTGCAGGAGAAGGACCCGGCTCGGATATTCGCCCAGCCGGTGAGCCTGAAGGAGGTGGGTGTTCACGCGCTGGCGTCGCGGTCGCCCCGCGGCTTCTCCGGTACCCGTTCCCTGGGTAGCGCGTAAGCCTGCTCAGCTGCTAGGCGTCGGTTCCTCCTGGACGCGCTCTTTAAGTTCTGTCTCGTTAAGGTAGTGAAAACGAGAGGTGAGAGTTGCCTCTCAGCGAGCAGCCGAGCAGCAGTCGGTTGGCGGCTGTCCGCCCAGATGAGCGCACCGGTTGCCGTGTGTTGGGTTTAAGGAGCTTGAGTGAGCGGGGGGCCCCTGGCGGGACGTGGGGTGTATATGTGGCGCGTGTCGGCGCCGCCCCCGGGGGTGCGAGAGTCCTCAGGGCCGTGCGCGTGTGCGTGCGGGTGTCTCGTGTGTTATGTGGCGGGTGTGTTGCTTATGTAGGATGAATAAGCGTCCTTCTTTGTTTGTAAACGATTATTTTTCCTCCCTGAAATTAGGTGCCAGATTATTTGGATCACATTAAACATCCCATGGACTTTGCCACAATGAGGAAACGGTTAGAAGCTCAAGGGTATAGACACCTCACTGAGTTTGAGGAGGATTTTAATCTCATTGTAGATAACTGCATGAAGTACAATGCCAAGGACACGGTGTTTTATAGAGCCGCCGTGAGGCTGCGCGATCAGGGCGGTGTTGTTCTGAGGCAGGCCAGGCGCCAGGCCGACAGCATCGGCTTCGAGGAGGCCTCGGGGATGCACCTGCCTGAGCGGCCTGCTGCGGCCCCTCGGCGGCCTTTCTCCTGGGAAGACGGTAAGCACCAGCCCCGGGCGCGGGCGCAGGCGGGAGAGTGTCCTTCCCCGCAGGCTGTGTCCGCGAGGCCCGGCGGGGCTAGCGCGCGGGCCGCACGCGTACTGCACGTTTGCTAGTAGCCTTGTGAGGAGGGGAAGGAATTGACCTCCTAGACGTGTTTTTAACCCAGCGCTCCTGAAGCACCGTGCTTTTGGCACACCGTCCACGTGAAAATTGCCGAGCATATTTTTCACGGGCGTTTACTTTTTCTTTACCACGTGCTGTGTATTTTGCACGCCTGGCACGTTTCTGTTCCGAGCGGGCACGTTTCAGGAGCCTAGAGGGAACCGTGTGGGCAGTGGGGACAGCCGAGGTCTGCCTGCTACAGGCCGAGAAGCGGGTCAGCTGGGGTTTGCACCCTGGGCGGGCCCCGGTCTGCTTCCGAGGATGCCTGTGGCTGAGGAAAGGCCTCAGGAGTGGCCGTGTGCCGAGCCCGCTGCACTCCGGCCGTGCGGGCTTCCGAGCGCGGCGTGTGCCCCGGGTGCGGCACGGTGGTCTGTCTGTTCACTTGTTCCCGTCCTTGGGGACGGGGGCTGGTCCCTGTGCCTTCCCTGGCCACCACGCTGCAGCCGCTAGGCCACCTCCCTGGAATAAGAAGGGGCTCGCGGGCTGCCGCGGATCGGGTCTTTGAGGAGACGGGCGAGTGGGTGATTGGTGTTTCCTCAGCATAAGTCTGACAGTCAGGTTTTCGCTGGGGGTAAGTTCACGGCTGAGAAGTCCTAACGTGCCTCCTCGGCGTTCGTGCGGGGAGATGGCCGAGCTGGCAGGATGCACGGCACATCCAGCCTGCTTGGGCAGCGGCCGATTTCACGCCGTGCCGACGCCCACAGGCCAGGCCGTTACCTTTAGGGCTTCAGAGGACGTGATTTTTGGTTATGTGAATGGTCTTGAGGCTCTGTCATTTGTGAAGTGGTGCTGGACACAGCAGGGCCGCAAGCCGGCCTGTTGCGCTTCAGGCTTCCTTACCTATTTATTTCACGGTACCGGTGTCTCGTTACTTCGTGAAAAGCACAGATGTTTTAGCAAACGCTTGTTTGTGGAGGAAGGTGCCGCTTGCTCCTGGTGGTTGTGCCGTGGCTTCTGTCTCCCTCTTGCTCCCTGTTTTATCTTAGATCTAAAGAGTGGTTTCTTTCTTGGCCACCTTTCACTGATCTAAGGTAATTTTGTGCTTCATAAGTTTTGTCGTTTTGTTGAAACCAAGAACCCTAGGGATTTTTGTAGTAAACGTGCCCGAAATGGAAAACTACCAGCGTATGGCGTGGCCCAGTTTTAGTAGAGCCACACGGCGGTCTGGGTCCAGAGGTGAGCTCAGACGGGAGCTGTGGTGGCCAAACAGCGTCTGCACGGGTGGCCCCGGGCTTGTGGTCAGCAGAGCCCGCCTCCCTCTGGGGCGGCCCTGGTGGGGCTCTTCCACCGGTCTTCACCAGAGAGCGTGGTTCGGGCGCGCGCCGGGAGAGGCGCTAGCCCTCCTTCCGCGCACTGTGTCCCTGTGTGCCTGGCCAGCCAGCCACAGGCGTACGAGCTTTCCTCCAGGGGAGTCCGGACAGCCACGGGGTGAAAGCTGGTCTCCCTGTGGCAGTGCCCGTCGCGGGTTTGGAGTGAGCGTGGAGGGGCTTGTGGGGCTCCCGCGGGCGGGGCCTGTGCTGGCGAGGTGGTCTCGGGGGGCACCGGTAGCCGGTGACTGACGGGGTGTCCTTCGACTTCAGTGGACAGGTTGCTGAACCCAGCCAACAGGGCCCACATGGTCCTAGAGGAGCAGCTAAGGGAGCTGCTGGACAAGCTGGACCTCACGTGCGCCATGAAGTCCAGCGGGTCTCGGAGCAAGCGGGCCAAGCTCCTGAAAAAGGAGATCGCGGTCCTTCGGAACAAGCTGAGCCAGCAGCACAGCCAGCCCCCGCCCGCGGAATCAGGTATTGGAAGCTTTGAAGAGGAAAGTGCTCAGCTGGGGCAGGAGACGGGGGAGGAAGGTAAGCACACGCTCAGTGTCCGTCCCTCCCTGCCCGGGGTCCCCACCGGGCTGGTTTCCTGTCACAGTCGGTGCCACCGTGCTGCATCTCGGCCTTTAGGTGGTCACAAAGTTGAAGACCCAGAATAAGCCCTCTTTTTCCAACTTGTTGCTGAAAAACTATTTAAAAACAGTGGTTTAGGCCTCTCACGCCTCCCAGAATGGTTGTAGGGTAGACGTGGCTTCTGTGACAAGAGTGATGGCTGTTTTTGTGGGTCGTAGCAGCTCCCGAGAGGGCCGTGATGCCACTGTCACGTGAATCCTCCCCTCTGACGTCCAAAGGGTGGAAGGTGACGCACACGCCGTCGCCAGGGAGCGGGGAGCTGACCTGGAGCTGCCTGGTGGGCCTCCGACGTGTCACACACACAGCGGAGACAGCTGGCGACCTTAACTGGGGCGTACGTCCGGGAGAGGAGCTGGACACTGGGGACGGGTCCGTGGATAGGAAGTAGTTGGGAAGAAGCGCATCCCCCCGGTGCTAACGTGAACCTCCGCGCAGGTGGCTGTAGGTGGCGGGCCTTGTGCTCGGGACACGCGCTGTCAGTGGTTTGAGCACCTGGAACCTGGTGGAACCTGGTAGAAGCAGCTCCTCGCTGTTCTGCGCTCTCCTGATCTTAGAGTCCGCCCCGTTCGGTGTCCCGGAAGGGAAGGCGCAGTGAGACTCTCACACCGCGCTGCTGGCGGTTCGGCTCAGAGTCCGAGCTTTCTCTCGGCGTGTCCAAACTCGGACCGCAAGAGCGGCGGGACAGGCGCACGAAGTTGTTCTAGTTGGCTCGTTGGAAAAGCGCTTACGCGGGCCGTGGGCGTCTGTCGGCGGGGGCGGCCCCGCGTGCAGCCAGTCCCAGGAGGGGGCCGTTGGTGATGACCTTCTGTCCCCCTGAACCTGACACGGTCCCCCTGAACCTGACACGGTCTCCCTGTGGCGCTGCCCCGCGGGGCGGCTCCAGCCCTCGAGCTCCTCTTTCTCCTGGAAGTGGCTGCTTGTGCGCACAGCTGAGACTCGTGCAGCTTCCCCTCACACCAGGCCTGGTTTGTTTCCGCTCACAGGGCCTTGGCCTGGGCCCCCCGAGTGACAGATGCAGGCTCTCGGTCTTCCCTTGTGGGGGACGAGAGGAGGGGCCGCGTTCTTCGCCGGGGAAGGAAGGACAGGTCTGAGCACTTGCTCGCAGGGGCTTTGCTCCCCGCCCCCCCACCCCTTTGGCACCCACATTGCCCTTGGGGGTCAGGGCAGCCCCAGTCATTAGGCCTGGAGTGGGGTGTGTGTCTTCCTCCCTTCTGTCCAGCCCCCTCCCGCTGCCCGAGCAGGCGCTCTGGCTGAGCTGCTCTTTTGCTCTTCGTGGAAAAACCACTCTTTGCACGTTACTTGCCCTGAAAAGAGTGAGTTGGGGGAAAGCTTGTCGACTGGTCGTTCACGGTCATCGGGAGGGCTGGTCTGGACACGGTGTCTTCCCCAGTCGTCCGGCCGTCTCGGTGCACGGCTCAGGGTCCCCACCGGGTGGGCGCCGCCCACTGCAGCCCACGTTTGCTGCTCTGTGGTGCCGGGGTCATTCTGAAGGAAGACGGCGGTGAGGTCTAACAAAAGACGGCCTGGAATCCGTGTGGAGCATCAGGTCTCTTGTTAAAAGTTCGTAAACACGCAGAAAGGGTGTCTCCCTCGTGGCTGGGGGGACGGGTGCTGGGGAGGACGAGGCCGCCTTCAGGGAGGCCCTGAGGAAGCAGCAGGGCCTCTGGATGGGGGTGGGGGGGGTCCTCCCGCGGAAGTTGGAGAAGACGGGCAGGGCAGACACCGTGAGCGGGGGTAGAGGGCAGCTCGCCATCCTTCCCGTGAGGCCAGAAACAAGCGTCTTCCGAGAGACCAGGTGCGGGACGTCGGTGGCATCCACACACCTCAGGACGCGGTCTCCGTCGTAACTGGGCGGGGGGCGTCACCCTGCCGGTAGCCCTTTCTTCCCCCCCCCCCCCCCCCCCCCCCGTTTTGGGGCCAGGGCCCCGGCCTCGGCTCTCCGTGCCGATGGCGCAGCTGGGTGGGCCCCGTCACCGCCGCAGGCCCCGTCAAGGCGCCGGTGGGCTCATGAGCTGCTCGGGGCGCTTGGCCCGCTTCTACCCGGAGTCTGGTTCCAGGTGACTGGCTGGGTGCAGAGCAGTGAAGACAGCGGCTTTGGGAGGACGAGCTGTGGGCTGGCAGGGCTCAGGGCGCTGTCACCGAGCCGCCGACTGGGGCTCTCGTGTCCCGTCACTGGGATCTAGGCCATACTTTGAGCTCTGTCCTCACGGGTCAAGGCCGTGCCTTTCTCTCTTCCTGAAGGCGCAGCCGGGGTTCCGCTCGGCCGCGGGGTTGCGCTTTGCCGGGCCCTGCTTTCCCTACACGAGTGACACCGGAGCGTGCGAGGGCCCCGTCACGTTTACGAGAGGTCTCCCTTGGTCTGCGGTGTTGTGTCTTTCGCTTTCTCCCTCTGGGATCGCGAGCGGAGGAAGCCCGAGGCAGGGGTGCTGGTCAGACGGCGCGCGGTTGTGGGTCGGAAGCGGCCGATGCTTCACACCGGAGTCTTCCCGAGCTTCCCGTAGCTTCGATGCAGACGCGTTTGGTCGGTGTTGCCGGGGAACAGCTGGTCTTGCAGACGTAACTGCGTTTTTGCTGATTTTTCCGGAGCAGTTAGTTTCAAGTAGGCGTCCTGAACGGGGAGCCGTTGTGTTGTGAATGAGTGGTTGCTTAGGTTTACAAACGGAGAGGTGGATAGAGTTCATTCTGGAAGGTAATTGAGCTTTTCTCAGATGCAGTAAGAGGATACAATTCTTAGCAGCCCGTGAGCTTTCACGAGAACGTTCGTATTTGTTATTTTTTCAAAAGTTTGTTTATTCATTTTGAGAGAGAGCACGAGAGAGAGAGAATCTCAGCACAGAGCCTGACACAGGGCTCCAATTCACAAACCGGGACCTCATGGCCTGAACTGAAATCAAGAGTCGGACGCTTACCTGACTGAGCACCCCCCCAGGTGCCCCACGTTCGTATTTGTTACGAACTCCAGTATGGTTTCTGCTCAGGGTCCTGACTGGGATGCCGCCTCTGAAGGGCCGGGCAGCGCAGGGTGTTGGCTGATGGGGTGCCGTGGGGTTCACCAGGCACCGGTGCTGCCTTCTGTCTCACCGTACAGATGAGGAAAGTGAGGCTCAGGGGCTCAGCGACCCGCCTGGGTCTCGCAGCTGGAGGTGGCGGTGTTTGTACCTGGTCATCTGAGTAGCGCTTGACCCCGGCCCCCTCTGCCTGCCCCATTCATACCCCAGAGATGCTTCCAGTGAGCTGCCCAGGCTGACCGCAGAGCAGGGACGATGGACAAGCAGAGTGGTCATGGCTGTGCCCCAGGCTGCCTTTGGGTAGAAGGAGGGGTAGGGAGGCCCTTCTGATGAGGCCTCGACCTTTGCTCCTGGCGAGGGACGCAAGGGCAGGAGAACGCCGAGTATGGGCCTAGCATGAGAGGCTGGAGAAGGTGTGGGTGACCTCGGCGGTCCAGGGCCCCTGTGTGCCTGGCAGGGACGTGGGCACTTGGGGCGGTGCTCCCCAGGCAGGAGCAGGCAGGCCGGGGGCCTGAGCCAGGATGGGAGTCCCAACTGGTAGCGTGGAGATGGCTCGTGAAGAGGGGCCCGGAGAGCCTGGCGAGGGATGACGCTCCCTCGGCCTCTAGCGGTCACCGCCTGGTGTCGCCGAGGCCGTCGGCCGCAGGGAGGGGGCAGGCGCTCTGGTGCAGGGTCAGGACGGGGCCTGGTGTGCGGGCCCCAGGAGGGGCTGGAGGCGGGGACGGGAGGTGGCGGGTGAGCCGAGGCAGTGCGTGGGGAAGGGGTGGCCGAGGCTCCTCGCGAGAGTGCCCCCCCTGGCCCCCGGTTGTGGGAGCAGCTTTCCGGGAGCAGCTCTTTGTGCCCTGCGGGTCCCGTTTGCTCAGCGCCCCCTGCGGGTGGGGGGTTTGTAAATACTGTTTGCCTAAACCTGTTGGTGACTTTGAAGTGATGAGCAGGAAGGCTCTCACTCTGCGCCAGCGTGCCTCGCGGTTTGCTGGGCAGCGGTGCGGCCACGGACCCTTTATACGGCTTTCTGCTGAGGACATGCTCCCGTGGTGTTTGGGTCACCTGTGACGTGCCCGGCAAGCTTCGAGTGGCCCCGCAGGGCTGAGGCACCTGTCACATTGTTAGGGGAAGATTCTCAAAACGTTTGCTCTGAGACGGAAGCGGAACCTTAGTAGCTTCCCGTTTTCAGGATGACTGGATTGGATGTACTGACTTGTATTTTTTCAAGTGGCCTTGGGGCAGTTTGCAGGTTCAATGAAATAAAAACTATATCTAGTGATAATATATCCACTTAGGTCGTATGAATTGTTATTCTTGGCTGTAGGTCACGTGTCTTGTAGCCCCAGGCAGCGGCTGGTCCTAGAGGCTGTGCCCTTGCTGGCCAGCCTGCCTCGCCGCCGCCGGAGGGCCTCCTCTCCGGGCCCTGGTGGCCAGCAGACCGACCTCCCAGGGCCAGGTGACGAAGTCGTGTTCCCTGGGCTTTTCAGGCTTCTTGTTTTTATGTCAGTAGCGTCAAGAAGCCTTTTAAATGAGGCTAAAATAGTCACCTTCCAAAGACTTTTTAAAGTCAGTTCTAGAAACACTGCCTAGAGTAGAACATTGCAGAACGTGGCATAGAGGGTGAAGGATCTGGAGAGCTGAGGGGGGTTTTCCTGCTTCCCTGAGCCGTTCACAGCCACTCGCCACTCATCAGATGGGTTTATCATCGACTTAGGACACCCTGGTCAGAAATCACACGGACACGCTCGTGTCCTCCTGTTTGCTGACCGCGTGACCCAGGTCAGGACTGTGTGGGAAGGCCGCGTTAGACTCCCTAGTTGAGTGAACTGTTTTTCTTCCTCAAGGTAAGTGAATCGTTGGTCGCAGAAATTGTCATGAACTCGAATGATGTGTTACTGTCGACATATGTGAAGGAGTCGTTCGCAGTTGTTTTCAGAGAGGAACTTTCTACACCTGCGCACCCGGACCCGGGGCGCCAGGCCACCTCAGTCTTTGGTGTTAGGGAAGCGCACACAGTGTGACCCGACGGGCCCTTCACTGCTTGCAGACAGTATGTGTGATGCTTTGTTTCCTAATTGAATTAGTGTTTTGGTGGACTTCACATTTGTAGTAAGTTTTATAATAGATTTTATAATTATCAGTTTTCAAAAATCACTTTATTTATAATTTTTTCAGGAGATAAATCTCCCCCTAAACTTGAACCATCAGATGCATTACCTCTTCCTTCAAACTCGGAGACTAATTCAGAACCACCAACCCTCAAACCAGTAGAACTGAACCCAGAGCAGAGTAAACTATTCAAAAGAGTCACATTTGATAATGAATCACATAGCACTTGCACTCAGAGCGCACTGGTAATCGGACACCCTCCAGAGCCCACCCTCGCCAGTAGTGGCGATGCGCCGGCGGCGGCGGCCTCCGCGGTGGCGGAGCCATCAAGCGATGTAAACAGACGCACTTCTGTTCTCTTCTGCAAATCGAAAAGTGTAAGCCCCCCAAAGTCTGCCAAGAACACTGAAACCCAGCCAACTTCTCCTCAGCTAGGGACCAAAACCTTTTTGTCTGTAGTCCTTCCGAGGTTGGAGACTCTTCTGCAGCCAAGAAAAAGGTCGCGGAGCACCTGCGGCGACTCCGAGGTGGAGGAGGGGTCCCCGGGAAAGCGCCTGGACACAGGTAAATGCCACGGAGCGCCACGGCGCCGCCTTCTCTCCCCCAGGGTGTCGCGGAGCGGCTGGGTCCTCGTTCTCAGCCGACCGTCCAGGGGCCTCTTTATCCCCAGACGAGAAGCCAGACGCCGCAGCGTCCTCCAGGGTGGCGCCGTCACGGGATGGCCGGCCCGGCGTGGTCGCGTTGCACGCCCCGTGCACCCCGGGAACCCGATGGTGCGTGCGCGGCGGCGTCTGGCTTATGGAGCCCGCCCGGAGGGACGTGCGCGGGGGGTGCCGGTGGCGCGCGCCCGGGGCTGCGAGGGGCCTGCCCGTGGGCTCCAGGTGCCCCTTTGGGCGGTTGCTCAAAGCACGTGGTGACGTTTCTCACTGTTCTGTGGCTCTGTGGGCGCGTGTAGGGAGAGGACCGCTGTCTGCGGAAATGACGCGAGGTCGCGTCACTGCTGAGCTTTTGTAACTTAAATCTGTCGAATTCACCGGGAGGTTCCCACTCACGTGCTGCGGTAGTGGCTCTTTCGGGGTCTCCCCTGTGCTGGGTTTGAGGGAGGCGGCCTTTGTTCTGGCACAGCCTCCGTGTCCCCTCCAGATGAAAGCCGAGGAGGCCCCGCCAGTTCCGCTACACCGCTGTCACCCTTGCGTCGTGCGGGGACGCTGGCTGTGCCTCTGACGCCTCTTCCCGGAGGTGGGACTGGACGTGCCTGTCCTCTGGGCTCTCGCCGCGGACCGAGGCCTGGGGTGCGTGCTGGTCCACCCGTCGCATCGAGACGCGGGAGCGCCTTTGGCCGCCCTAGCGTCAGCGTGGTTTCCGGTGCGGGCGAGGGGTCGCGCTTCCTACTCCGTGGTGCACGGTTGAGTTCTTTTTGTTGCCCAAGTGATGGTTTATAAATTCTATCTTGATTGCATCTTTAACTAATTTTATAGAAATTCTGTGTTCACGTGCTTGTATTTTTGGATGGGTGGATACCAAGCCGGTCCTTTGAAAATAATTTGTCAAAGCCTGTTTTGTTTCTGAGCAACGTGCGGCCGCGCGGGGGTTTCGTGGACGGCGGACGGAGCTCGTCTCCCGCGTGCGGTGCGGTGCGGTGCCCTGCGGTGCGGGGGGGGCACTGGGGTCCGGTCGTGGCGCGAGGAGGCGAGCCGGGAGCGCGCCGGGCCCGGGGCTGAGCTGCCGGATCGGGCGCGCCGTCGGGGGAGTGGTCCGCGGGGGCCCCGCGGCCGCCCTCGTGTGCCGGGGCGGGTCCCGCTGCGGCCGCGCGGCCGGGGGCTTCGCGGGCACCGGCGCGGAGCGCCCCTCCTTCCGCCGGCCGGCCTCTGAGCGGGGCCCCGCAGGTTTCTGGCGCTGCCGCGGCTCCCGCAGGAGCGTCCGCGAGCCGGCCGCGGTCCGGAGCCTGACTGACACGGGGGTGTTTGCTTTCTTGTTCCAGACTGGCAGTAGATACGGGATGAGCCCTGTCGCCCTCCCGTGCGGCCCGGGAGTCTTAGTAGCACTAGGACCTGCTCCGCACGCGGGCCTGACGCTGCGCATCCGGCTCCCATTTCTGGCTCCACCTCACCTCCGCCTCCGCGCTCTCTGCGCGCCCCGGATCGCTCGCTCCGAGCGGCGCTCTCCGCCATCTGAGGACTCGAACTGTTCTGAACCTTGTGATTTTTCCAAAGATTCGTCCGTGCGCTCTGCCTTGTAGGGGTCCTTCTGGCGTCCCACAGCACGCCGCAAGATTTCCGAGTTAGAGTGAACACAGACCCCTTCGTTTGGAGACACTCGGCCCCCCGGGGGCTCCCTGCTCTCGAGCCGCGGGCGGCACCGCGGGCCGGGCTTAGAGCCCCCGACTCCGCTCGTCCGGTGCCACCTCGCCTGGGGCCTGCGCTCCGTCCCCTGCTTCCTTCTTCCCTGACGCTTCTGTGATTCCCAGAACGGGCTTCCGGGCCGGCACTTCCCTGCTTCTGGTCTCTGCTCCTGAGACTCCTGCTGCGTGCACGTGGTGTGTGCGTGCGTGGCAGAGACAGAGAGAGGGACAGAGTCAAGGAGAGAGAGACACTGAGGGACAAGGAGAGAGACAGAGACAAGAAGAGACGGACGAGGAGACAGGGAGAGACACAGAGACAAAAGACAGTCAAAGAAACACAGAGACAGAGGGAGAGAGACAGAGACAAGGAGAGACAGACAGTCCAGGAGAGAGACACAGAGACAGAGACGCAGAGAGACCGAGAGGGAGTCGCGTTCCTCCTCGGCTGCTCAGGGCGGCGCCCCCGGTCAGACTAAATGGCTTTTTCGCTGTTTTCCAGGTTCTCACTCTCACTACTAACACGCTGGGTAGCTCACTCTTTGGATCCTAATTACTTTCTCTTGTTCACCTCGGACGGAGTTCTGCTAAGCGGTCATTTTGGAACGCAGAAAGATCGCTGCGCCCTTGTGTGTCACTTAACTCTTGTGGAGGAGCTGGAAGCATCCGTTCAGCCTTTTTCCAAACAAAAGCCCAAACACCAACACGTGGAGGAGATGTGCCCCACCCTGCCCACCCCCTCCTGTAAGTCCGAGCCGGACGCCCCGGGAGGAGCCGCCCGGTGCCCCTCCTGGAGCTGGCTGCAGCTGGCAGGGACGCCTCCCTGCCCGTCCCGGCCCCGTGGGTAGGTGTGAACGATGCCAAGGGCGGCCGCGGAGCAGGGTACCTCGCCTGCGGCACCTGCCGATGACTTACACGGACAGAGATTCTGACCCCGCCTTCGGCAGGCACAGTACCGGCCCAAAAGGACCGGGGGTCTCGGGCCGGGCACGGGCGCAGGAAGGGACCCGGCGCGAGGCACGCGGCCCAGCTGGAGGATGCGTGAAGCCTCCTTCGCTCGTTAGCACCTTTCTTTTCTGGGTTTCTACCTGGCCTCCCCCCTCCCCTCGCTCTCTCTTTCCCTTCCTGCCGGCTGGTCGGCCCTCAGGGAGAATTGAGCGAGCCGGGCAGCTCGGTCTCTGGTCACCGTGCCCACTGCTGCTGCAGCGAGCGGGAGTCCTGCCCGTGGGGCCTGGAGGTGTCCTGTGGGAGCTTCCCCTGCCACGGCTGCGTCTTCGAGGAGTTGGTCTGGGCAAAAGCAGGGTGGTTGGCATCTTATCTGCCGTGTTTTCGCGGAAAGGTTGACAGATGCACAGGAATGCAGTTCTGTCGCCAGTAGTGAAAATAAAGGTGTAGAAATAGGTTAACCGATGGCCCCAGCGCTTGAGGAGGCCCAGTGCGGTCACCGCGCCCACCCGGCCTCTGAGGCCGGTCCCGCGTCGCATCCCCGACCGTCCTGTTGGGGGAGCCAGGTGGAGCCTGGGCGGTGGCGGGGAGATCACCGGTGTCTACGCTGCGTGGCCCGTAGTGGACAGCAGCGAGCGCGGCCCACCCTGCTCGCTCGGCCTCTCACCGGGTGCCAGCCGGAAGGTTCCTTACGGAGCAGCGAGGCTGTGGCAGGTGTGGGTCTCGGCCGCCTCTCGCCGGGGGCGCCGCCAGCGGCTTCTTGCCACCTGGCTGCCGTGAGCCTTTCACGGCAGAGCTCGCGGCCTCAGGAAGCTTTCTGTAGGGCTTTGCTTCTGGCACTGCTGGTCGGCTGTCTCAGGAGGCCCCTGGGCCCCCCTCCCCACGCGGCCCGGCCCGGGTGTCCCCTGGGAAGGCCTCGACTGGGTGGGGAGCGGCTGGGCCAGGGCCCCGCTGGCTCGGGGTGTGGTGCCTGTGGGGCAGAGAGGGAGGGTCAGCGTGTCCTTTGCCTCCTAAGAGGTCCTCCTGAGGCCCGGGCGCTACGGGGGCACCGGCCGCCTCCAGATGGCCCCCTGCCTTTCAGTCTGGTCTCTGTAGCGTGCCAGTTTGACTTACGCCATTGAAAAAATGACTCCTTGTTGAAATAGTTCTGTTAAAAGCAGGTTTTAGGCTGGGGCTCAGGCGCCGTATGGATGCCTGCTGTCTGCAAATGATCCGTGGGCCCGTCTCTGTGCTGACCCCCGGAACCTGATGTCATTGCAAGTCCTTGCAGGGTCTCCAGGGCGGGGCCGGTGGGCTCCCTGGGCCGCAGCCGGCAGGAGGAGTCTTCACAGGGAGCCTGTCGGCCTGTCGAGGCCAGTGAGGGGGCAGGGAGGCATCGGGGCGCCCCGGCCACCGTGAGGCCTGCTGCTTTGGGCCTGTCCGTGGTGCCTGCCATTCAGTGGGTGTTCGGTGACGTTTCCTGGGCACCGGGAAGAACCGCGTGTAGTAACTAGTCACCGTGGATGTGCGTGTCCTCCTAAATCCTGAGGGAGGTCGAGGGAGACGTGGTCGTTCTCTGGTTTCTCAGACCGAGCACTGAGCCGCGTTTTCATCTCTCCCCCTTAGCGGCTCGTGGGGAGAGTGGCTTCAGCTGGTCCTCGCCAGGCATGCCGTGCAGGTGCCAGGTTCTGTGGTTTGGTTCCGTGGGTGCCGGGCGTCCTTGGCCGTGGCTGCCGCTGCTCGGGCTCCCGGCCTTAGTCGGACCTTTGCCAGGTGCGCTCCGGGTGCCGCCTGCTCGTCCTCTCGCTTTTCCGAGCGATCACGGCAGGACAGGAAGAGGCCCCCTGCAGGACTCTTCCTGGTGCACCTGTTCTCCTCCGGGCCCCGCTCCCCCCCCACCCCCCCACCCCCCACCCCCCACCCCCCCGCCAGCTCTGCTCGGAAAGGCTCAGCTTTGCCGGCCTAAGCGAAGCTGCCCCTAGAAGGCTGAGGGGGTTTAGACGCAGAGTGAGGCCATCGAGAATCACTAGGCCTCAGCTCCAAGTTGATGCTGCGAGAGGCGTGGCCTTGTGGCTGTGCCTTCTGGTTGCCACAGGGTGTGTCCGCACCGGCCAGTCGGGTGACGTCCTGGGGCTTCCCCTGAGGGCGCAGGCTGCGTCCTCATAGCCTCACGGGTTCTGGGTGCTGGACACGCGCCTTCCGGACTGCTGCCCCTTCTCTCGGACCTGGATCCTGCACCCCGTGCTCCCTCCTCCTGTCGGTGTGTCTGGCTTGGGCGGGCTGTCTCTGACTCGCCTGCCTCCGAGTTGGGGTCTCTCTGCTCTTGGGGACCTGCCGCCTTCTGCGTCTCCTGAGACCTCTTGGCCTTGGGGGACCCTGGGGGTCGCTCTACCTCTTTCTGGTCCCCCGGCCCGCTGGCGAGTGTGGCTGGAACCGGCTCTCGGCCCTGGGCCCTCTGCTCAAACTGCTGTATTTTACGGGCCCACGAATGTCCAAATTCCACAAGTGAGTGTAGCACCCCCAGCCGACCCCAGTTTCTGCTAGAAAAATGGGAATTAGATTTAAAAGCGAAAAACAGTAAGTTTTCTTTAAAGCGGGTGCTGTTGAGTCTGACAAGTGGAGCGAGACGTCTGATGAATTTACTTCAGGAAGACGTGGCTTCAGTCTGTGAGCAGCCGCGCTCAGCCACGGCTCGCGTTTTTATTTCTTACCAGCGTCAGAGTTTGTTCGTTGCCCTCGTTTGACGTGTGTTTTTGTCACTGAGAAAACACAGAGAAGCACGTAAGGCAGATGAGAAAATCCCGTAATCTGGCCTCAACTTCTGAAGAACTGGAACGGGATTCTTTTTGGGGGAAGAAACGTGCACGACTGTCTGGTTGTGGGACCCGGAGGGGGCGGCCCGGCTCCCCGTCACCACCCCGTCCCATCCCGGCGCGTGGACAGACGCGTGGACGCGTGGACAGACGCGTGGGTCACGTTTGAGAGCTCTTTTGGAGGGGCTTTTTTGGAGGAAGTGGTTGGACTCTGAGACGTGCCTTGAGTTTCAGACACTTCCCGGATCGTGAGTCGACGGGTTCTGTTCGCTCCCGTGGGCTGTGGGAAGGAAGCCCGCACGTGTGGCCTCGGCCCCGGGTCGCGCCCCCCACCGCATGCTGGTAGCTGCGGTGCTTTGGGACGAGGGCGGCCCCGGCGAAAGAGAGCGCGATTTCTGCTCTGGAGGGTCTCGGGTGTTTGAGGTTCCTGTGTTCCTGGCGATGCGCCCGCGAATGAACCCGCTCTTGGTGGTGGCGTCACCGCCCCGGGAGGGGCCGGTCCCCCCGCGGCGGGGGCTGGTCAGGCGAGTCTGCGGGTCTGGGGAGGAGTCACCGCACGCTCTTGGCTTTGTGGGGCCTGTCGGACGTTTTGTTTCCTGGCAAGAGCACCACCCTCAGACCGGGGTGCTCTGAGCGCCGAGCGAGATGTGTCGCGAAGCACTCGTGTGTCTCCCGTGTCGTCGGCGCCGCGGGGCTGGGGGGTCAGGGAAGAACCGCCGTGGGCCCGCAGACGGGGAGAGCTGTGGCGCGTCGTGGGCCCCGGGGTGCTGAGCTCAGGGGCCCGCGTGCCTGTGTTGCAGGTCTCACCAATGGCTTTGGGGGCGCACGGAGTGAGCAGGAGCTGGGGGGCGCCCCGGGGAGGAGAGCTGCGCCCCGACGACGCTGCGCCTCGGAGTCCAGCATCTCGTCCAGCAGCAGCCCTCTCTGTGACTCCAGGTGGGCACGGCTTGGGGGGCCCGCTCCCACCCGCCCCGTCCCTGGGGGACTGCCCTGTGCCTCTTCACCAGAAATGGGAAGCGTAACCACAGAGGAAATTAATAGCTTTTCAGTCTGTGGTTACGTTTATTCTGTCTTTTCCTCCCGAAGTCTTCCCTTATCAGAAGGGTAGCAAGCGCGGCCCTGCCCGTCTGCCCCGTGGACACCTCTTTGTAACCGGGGCCCCGTGTGGGTCGCCGTGGGGCCCTCGGCCCGGCTTCTGCAGGGCCCGGCTCTGGGGCCACCGCCGGAGGGAGGGGAAGGGGCAAAGCTTTGTGACCCTGCTCCACTCTTCTTCCCAAAGCTTTAGCGCACCCAAGTGCGGCCGGGGCAAGCCCGCTCTGGTGCGCAGACACACGCTGGAGGACCGCAGCGAGCTGATCTCCTGCATCGAGAATGGGAACTACGCCAAGGCGGCCAGGATCGCCGCAGGTGAGCCCGCCTGCCCTCCGTGTCCGCGTCTCCGCGAGGTGGCCGTGGTGTGGGCCGTTCTGCCAGGAGGGCTCCAGCTCCCCACTCCCTGGGCCTCCATCCTGGGGTGTCTGTGCGAGTCTCCCCTTCTCCCATCTCCAACGGGGACAGCGGTCACAGGGGGACAGTGAAAGTTTTACCCTGCGGTTTGTCATTTTTTGTGTGGAATGCTCCATTCCTCTGTGCAGGCCACCCGCACCCGACGTGAGGCTCGTCTGTCATTTGCAGCCGGATGTGGGACGTGGTGGTGGGGGGGAGTGGCTCCCCCAATTCCAGCACCTAGAGGAGCACCAAGGACGGGCTGGTGCTGGCTTGTCAGTGGTGGGGGGGGGGGGGGGGAGCTCTCACTGCAGGAGGCAGCCCCGGGCCGTGGTTGGGCCGGCTGGTCCCTCACGGCGCCCGTTCTCTCTGCCCAGAGGTCGGTCAGAAGAGCATGTGGATTTCCTCCGACGCCGCGGCCTCTGTTCTCGAGCCTCTGAAAGTCGTGTGGGCCAAGTGCAGCGGCTACCCCTCGTATCCGGCCCTGGTGAGCCTCGGGGTTGCGGGGCGTGGGGTTTGGGCGTGGGGGTCCGTGGGGCCGCCCTCTGGGGAGCCAGGGCACCGAGCGGTGTGGCCTTTGCCCCAGGTCCGGGGCTGTCCCGCTGCCCTCGTGGGACGGGTGTCCCGTGAGCGCCCGCCGAGAGCCGCCCGCACAGGGCGTTGGTGTTGGGAGAGCTGCTTCAGAACCCACCTCAAGTCGGAGCCTGGGGAGAGAGCTCCGGGGGCACGGTGGGGGGCTCTCAAACGTGACCCACACGTGTCCTCCCTTGGCAGATCATCGACCCCAAGATGCCGCGCGTGCCTGGCCACCACAACGGGGTCACCATCCCGGCCCCACCGCTGGACGTGCTGAAGGTCGGCGAGCACATGCAGACCAAGGCTGACGAGAGGCTGTTCCTCGTTCTCTTTTTTGACAACAAGAGAAGCTGGTGAGTGCGGGTGCCGGGTACCGAGCTGGCTCAGAGGCCGTGGGGCGCGTGTGGTGTGCGTGGGCCGAGGGCATCCGTGTGGAGGCCACGGGGGGCCCGTCCCCCTCTGCCTGTGAGCCTCTCACGGAGCCGCGTGTGAATAGCCGGGCCCGTGGGGTTCTGCCGCCGGCCCGGCCCGGTCTCTTCGTCTCTTGTGTGTGTGGGTCCCCACGCTGCTCTGGGGTGTGGGCTCCGACCCCAGCGCCCTGCCTGGAGGCCCTCCCTGCTTCAGACCCTGATGGTCCTGGGTTCCGGTGCTGCCCCCCGAGCGCTCACGAGGTGCGCGTGGCCCGTGTCCCCGTTTCTTGGTCTGAAAGCTTGCTGTGCTGATGAGGGGCCCCCGGTGACCCCGGCGTAGGCTCTCTGCCCCCAGGACCGCGGCCCCTGCTGTGCCCGAAGCAGGGCTACCCGGTGTGGGTGGCCGTGGGGGCCCGGCTGCGGGGCGCGGGCCGGGCCCTCCCAGCGCCCCGGGCACCCCCGGCGCTGGCGAGTACGGCTGGGTCGGGTGTGTGCGGCCACGCGCGGCCACCAGCGCTCCGCGCCCCGTGTCTCTCTGCCCCGTGCCGCACTCCCGATCAGACCCCGTGGAGGCCTGTGCCTACCTTGTCTGGTCCGAGGCCCGTCGGCTGCCCCGCGGCCGAGCCCCCTGCCCACCCTCACTCTGTGCATGCACCTGCAGCGTGTGCGTGCGTCAGCGTTCCTGCGCGTGACCCTCGGTGGCCACTCAGGGAAGGCGTGGAAGGCTGCTGGGTGGCGCCTGTCTCCCGCCAGCCTCCAGGATCCAGTGGCCCTGTGGGGAGTGTTGTGGATGAGAGGTGGGGACGACTTGATGGGGACGACTTGATTTTCACGCCTTCCCCGAGTCCCCCGGACTCTCCCGGGGTTGGCAGGAGGGTTGGGCCGTGCCCCTGTCCTGCGGCCCGTGAGGGCTGGCCGATGGGGCCACGCCCTGGGGGGGGGGGGCGCGGGTTCCAGGGCGCGAGCCTCTCTTCCCTCCCTTGGCCGCTGAGCGCCTGACGTCGTCTGCTCTTCCCCACTGGGGGCTCGGAGCTGCCAGGGCATCGTGTCAAGTGCGTCCGAGTAGCTGTGCGGACGGCTCCGACCACTCCGGCTTTTCTCTTTTCAAAAGGCAATGGCTCCCCAAGTCCAAAATGGTCCCCCTCGGCATGGACGAGACCATAGACAAACTGAAAATGATGGAGGGGAGAAACTCCAGCATCAGGAAGGCTGTGAGGGTCGCCTTCGACCGCGCGATGAGCCACCTGAGCCGTGTGCACGGGGAGCCCACCAGCGACCTCAGCGACATCGACTGACCTGCCCGCCTTCCCGTGGCCTTGTCCATAGTGTGGATAAGCTGTATATGCGTGTATATTGTTCCAGACTTAACTTATTCTGATCTCTAGGCCTGGTTCTTTAATTCTCCCTCCCCGGGGAGGGCAGGTTTTATTTCCAAGTTCTCTGTGAAACCGTCCCCGTCTGGGCGCTCTGTGAATGGCGTGGGCGCGTCTGCTGAGCTCCTCCCGTGCCCGGCACGGGTCACGCCGGAGGCTGCACCTGCGTCACTTTCTTTGATCTGTAGCTTTTTTTTAAAGACTTTTGAATGTTTAATAATTTTGTAAATCATACTCTTTACACGGAGTACCACTATTTAATAAGACGGGATGTAAATTTACAATGACAAATGTGTATTTTAAGAAAGAAAATGACATTATTTTGAATGGTACTTTGTGGAAAGAGGTGGAGAATAGATTTATGCTGTGTACATCACTTGCAAATCACCAAAAACACTCCGCCCCCCCCTGTGGGGGCTGGGGCAGGCGCTTACCCCCCCCCCCCGCCCCTCCCCCGTGTCGCCGTCCTCACCGTCCTCGTCCGCCTCCTCCGCCCGTCTGCCCCAGCTTTCCACGGGAGTGCCTCCAGCGGGTTATTTATTGTAGAAAGTGTATTCATTTGCTTTATAATGAAAAATAAATTTGCAAAAGTATATTGATATGCATTTTTATACAGGCACATACAGATTCGACTTGCTTTGGGAGCAGGATGTGTTGGTTGTTGTGTAAATGACTCTGGCTGTGTGTTCTTTGATTTTGTAACTTGTAATCTTTTGTTTACAATGAGGGGCTTTCTGTAACTTGTTTTAATTTAGAACACTTTGGTAGCAATAGAAACTTTGGATACATTTTTGTATGGTACATGTGATGTATATAGAATTAGTACTTTATTTTTATTTTTAAGAGGTAAAGCATTATGTTAGGGGAAAAGGTAGGGTGGGTTTCCAAAAATGCGGTTTTTATATTAAAAAATAAAGTCAAGATTTGGACGGTGTGGCCATTTCATTCCTCCATCGCTAGGATGCCGGGGTGGGCTTGCAGCCCGGAGGCCAGGTGAGGGTCAGGGTCCCAGCAGCCTGTCCCCGGCCACCTCATTGAGGCACGTGACATGCCTTCATCTTAAAATTGTCATGGATGGCATTATTTATTATTTTATCTAATCATATTTTTATTTTAAACTGGTAGTTTAAAATTTTTAAATGTCTTCCCCCCACCCCGCCCCCCCTTCAGTCTCCATTGTTTGTAACATCTCCATAGAAACTTGAAAAAATAAAATGTCTTCCTTTGATCGTCTTGTCCTGTGTCTGACAGACGCTTTCTACCAGCAGCGGCTCCCCCGGGACCACCGGCCCTTGTGGAGAGCCTGTGGCGGGAGGGGGGGGGTGTCGCTGTGGACAAGGCCCAGGCTGCGGTCAGGGAAGGGCCGGGTCTGCCGTCGAGTTGGGAGCTGGGGTTTGCCCCCAGAACTCCCACCTGAGCCCGGAGCAGCGGCTCTGCGAGGTTGCTGGTGATGGTGGCTGGTGGCCTGGAGTGACTGCTCTGTACTACCTCCCCCCCCCCCCCCCCCCCCCCCCCCCCCCCCAGCCCGCTGGTCCCGGTTCTGGTCCTTGTTCCAGTCCCGATCTTGGTCCTGGTTCTGGTCCCGGTTCCGGTTCTGGTCCTGATTCCAGTCCTGGTTCCGGTCCCGGTTCTGGTCCTGGTTCCGGTCCTGTTCCTGGTCCCAGTCATGCTGAAGGTCCCTGAGTCTGAGCAGAGGGAGCTTTTTGTTAGTGGCATCACCTAGAGGGGCTCTTGCCTCCTGGGGCCTGGCCGGTCACCTGGGGCAGGCTGCAGGGGTGTCAGGGAGGAGGGCAGATGGTTCCCCCGTGAGGCCGTGCCCCAGACACCCCCACCCCCACCCCCACCCCCACCCCCACCCCGGGTGCTGCTCTGAAGGTTTCATTAGAAACCAGCCTGGCCCCCGGGGCCCTTCCCTGGGCCACGCTCAGGGCAGGGGTCAGGGACGGGGCTGAGGGAGGTGAAGAGGCTCCTCCTGCCTGCCCCCTGCTGGAGCTGGCACCTGCCATCTCCTTGGGGCTCCGCCGGGCCACCTCCTGGGAGCGGCCCGCTCTGCACCCACCGGAAAAGGGACCATCTGCCCTGCTTGCCCAGGACTTGGGCATCAGCACCACATCCTGGGAGCCTCCTCAGTCCCAGGTCACTCGGGTGGTTGGTCCCTCCACACCTGGGACCCCCAGCAGGCAGCACTCCCCTGCCTGGGCTCTTTTGACCTTTTGGGGCGTCTCCTTGGAAGCCTCCTGGAGGGCCCTTAGCGGGGTGTGGCTGTGCCTTGGCCCAAACCTGGGGCTGGGTAGGGCTGGCGGTGACCAGCTGCCCAGGGCAGAGGGCACCGTTTGGGACCTCTGGGACCCCACTGCCTGCTTGGGTGAAGCACCAAGGGGCCCTGGGCTCTTGTGGCTTCTTTTTTTTTTCCTCTTTTCCTTTCTTGAGCTGTTTTACAACACACGTACGATGTGTCTGTTCCTTCTCCCCCTCCTGGAGTTTATAAAAATGGGATCGTGGTGTCCGCTCTTCAGCTGCTCATTACCTTGTTACTATTTCAAACATGAATCCCAAAGTGAAATGATAGAAACGCAGAAGCAGGTGCAGTGAGACCGTGCTCACCCGTGTGCGGGTGTCAGGCTCCTTGGTCCCTCTGCAGGCGTCCCCGGGGGTGGGGGGCAGTGGCACTTTCCACGGGTTCTTGCTCTTTTCCACGAGGGGGTGTGTGTGTGTGTGTGTGTGTGTGTGTGTGTGTGTTATCTCTGACCCACTTTTCAAGCTGATTTGAGGCATTTCTTGGATTTCTGTCTCTTGCAGGGTGAGTAAGGCAAGGACACCCGTGTCGGGGTCTCCTTTGACTCAGGGTCAAGGGGGTTGGTGTCCAGGCATCCAAGCCCCTGTCGGGCCCTCTCCCTGGCCCCAGGGTCCCGGGTCCGCCCTGCACCCTTGGCCGGTGGAGACAGGCCCCGCCTGGGCAGGGGCGGTTGGGGGTGGGTTGCTGGGAGCTGCTGCTGGGGGCCTGGCCAGAACTGGAGGACCTCTGGGTGAGCGGGCAGGAGAGTCCCCCGGGGCGACTTGGTGTGTTGGTGTGCAAGGGCCCAGCAGACGCGTTGGGAGCCCTGGAAGGCAGGGGCCTGGGCAGCCCGGGGTGGGTAAATGCAGGCACCAACCTCCCCTGGGAGCCCTGCTGGCCTGCTCTCCTGTTAACCCGGTGCAGGGTCCTGCGGTCTCAGCGGACGCTGGCTGGACACGGGGGCATCTGGAGTCACGCCTGGACCCACTCAGCTTCTCCTCGCCGGGTGGTGAGGCTCTGCTCCGAGCGCGAAGCAGCAGAACCACGGCCCAGCCCCTCGTGTCGCGGTGGTGTGGGCGATGCTCACCGTGTGGCTTAGGGCTCCCGCGTCCCCTCTGCCCTGGTCAGGCCCCTTCCCCAGCTCCCCATGGCAGACGGGGATCCCTGTGTCTCCTCTCCCCCTGGTCGTGCCCTCTCTGGGAACCCCCCACCCCCCGGTCCGTCCTTTCTGGGGTCTCCTCCTCGGTGGGAGCAGGCTCTCCTTCCCACAACACCACAGCAATGCTTGTGGCCCAGATCCCAACTGATCCTCCCCGCCCCGCCCCCCTCATTCTCTAGTGAAGTCTTTTGGAATAATGCCTAGATCCCCCTAGGCTGCCCTGTAGCAGGTGAGGCCGAGGAAGTGTCACCGTCACCTCAGAGAAATGCCCTCTGCAGGAGGAGGAGTACTCCTCCCTACTGGTTTCTCTTTTCTACTGGCTGGAATGTGGATGTGGTGGATGGCGCTGGAGCCGCTGTTTTGGGCCATGGAGAATGGCAGAGCCTGGGTCTTCGGGAGGCACGCAGAGCTTTCCTACCGGTCCTGAGACTTTTTTTTTCTTTTTGTGATAGAAACGTACATGTATACCCCTTTAAGGCCGCAATTATTTTTCTTTACAGCAGGTAAACTTCAAATGGGTCAAAATGAAATCATTAAAATTCCAGAAGAAAATCATGAAGTGTCTATAACCGTGGAGGGGGTACAATCTTCTAAAATATGACCGCACCTCCAGAAACTATAAAAGAAAATAGTAATATATTTAGCAAGGTAAAATCAAAAAATTTGTGCATGCGTGGCCCTCCAAAAATCTTTTACAATGTCAAAAGACAATTGGAAAGAGTGTTTGCAATTCAAACCACTGGAAAAGGGCTTTCCTTAATGTATAGAAGTTTACAAATCATGTTCAAAGGATAGAAAAAAAAAGGGCAACTGTGGACTCATTCCACAGAAAAGTATTTAACATGGCCCCAAACATCCAAGAAAATGCTCAACCTTGGTCTCCTGGGGCCCCCTCAGCCCTCTGGGCTGTACCGTCCCCAGGTCCTAAGGACTCTGCTTCTGAAGATGCTCCCACTCGGCCCTTTGGGTACATCTACTGCCCCCCGTCGCGGTCCCACCCCTGGCCCCTGCCCCCACACAGCCGCACACCCCGTGCCCCGCTCAGACACAAGCCAGGGGCCCCCGGCCGCCCACAGGCTTCCCGCTGCCTCCAAGGGTGGTCCCTTCAGCGTCTTTGCCCCGGACACCCCCTCCCGCCTGGCCCCACTGCCCACCCCCCTGCTCCGGGGCATCGGGGCGGTGCAGGTTAGGAGCCGCAGAGGGGAGCCGGGCTTGGGAAGCGGGCAGGAGGCCATCGACAGACTGCTGACCAGCCCCGCCACGGCCTGCCCGCCCGGCGAGGCCGCTGGGCAGGGCGCCTGGAAGAGGCTCGTGCGGGCCCTGGCAGCGGGCTGGGCCGTCTGGGGGCCCTGGGGCTCAGAGGGCTGGGGCACGAGCCAGAACGGTGGCGGGCGCCGGCGATGGGGACTCAGCCCCTCGCTGCCCGAGCCCGGTGCCAGAGGCCGCCCGCCTCCGCCTGCTTTCGGACGAGGCCGGCCTGAGCTGTGGGGGAGGGGCTGGGGGCGGTGGCCAGGGCGGGAGCCCGCCACACGGGTCCTTTCATTTCCTCTAAGGCCTTAACCGTTGCGGCCCTGGTGTTATCACCCCCGTGTTCCAAGTGAGAAACGGGGGGCCGGCGGGGTGAGGTTACGTGCTCCGGGGTGTGGGGGGACCTCGGTGTCCAGTGAGCTCACTGTGGGAGTGACGTCACGTCACTTGGCCGTATTCTCTTTGTAGGAAGCGAGCCTCCAGGCCCCGCCCCGCGGGGACCGAGCCCGAGCCCGAGCCCGAGGGCTCCCACGGCCGCGGGCGTGCTGACCCCTGCCTTCTAAGCCGAGCTCAGCGCGGCCCCCGAGAGCCCTCGGGCCCGTGTGGGTCGCTCCCCACATCCTCCCAGTGACATTTTCCAGACGTAGAGAAGCACGGGTTCGTTTCTCAGGTCGGTGTTGGGTTTAGAAGCCCCCAAGCTCTTTGTTCTGACAGTTAATTGGTCCCGTTGGTTTTCCGTGTAAACCTGCCACTTCCTGTGTGTAATGACGGGTCCGTCTTTTCTTCCAAATCTGTACTTCTTTTACTTTTTTCTTGTCCTATCGCTTTGGCCGGTCTTCCGCTGCCACGTCCCCCCACGTCTTGACCTCTCGGTGGCCAACGCCCGTAGGTCGTGCCCCCCGAGGGTCGGTCAGTGTGCCCTCGTCCTGAGCGGGCCTCCCCTGTCGGGGACCTCCCGTTGTGTGTGCGACAAGTGAGCTCACGGTCGGGAGGGGCCGGCAGGGGAAGACGGGCCGGGACTGGCCGCAGCGAGCCGTGTGGACGGGCGGGACGAGGGCTTGGGGCGGGGAGGGACACTGGTCACCCGGGAGGGAGCCCATGTCTGGCTTGGGGGCACCAGGGACACCAGTCACTGTTCCCCAGACCTGCCGGCCAGGTCCCAGGCTGTGCCTGTCCTTCTCCTGGGGGGGCTGAGCGACACTGTCCCTGCTGGCCACCGGTCCCAGCTCCCTCCTGACCCTGCCCACCCTCCATGCCTGTCTGTCCTGGGCTTTGTGTAAGGCCCACATCCTGGGTGGGCTCCCGCCCGGGTGGCTCTGTCTCTGTCTTCTCCCTTTGACCTCCACTTCTGGCTCCTTCTCAAGTCTCCTGTATCCCGAGACTCCCTTGCTCACTCCTTTCACGCATCCATGCGGGTCCACAGGTGTTTCCTGTGACCTACTGTGTGCCAGGCTCTGCGTCAGGACAGCAGATGGGGACAAAGGGTGAGCGTCCTCTGTCCCCCTCCCAGAGAAGAGCTGAGCAACTAAGGAGTTGCCGGCGTGCAGGGCAGGCTGCCTGGAGGAGGCGTCTTACAGCACGTGCAGGCCGGGGCTGCTCCTGGGCGGACGGCCTGAGGCAAGTGGACCGGCCTGAGGAGGACAGAGGGAGGCTGGGTGGCAGGAGCCCCTCGGAGAAGGCCGTCAGGCCCCCAGATAGGCGGGTGGGGCACCAGGCCGGCCACAGCAGTGGACACCGTCCTGCCCCCACAGGGTCCCGAGGCAGAGGGGCTCGGACAACGCAGCGGAGGAACCACAGGAGGGCGGGAGGAACCAGCCAGGTGGGGCTGTGAGGGTAGGCATCTTGAAATTCTTAATAACTTTTGAGCCAGGGATCTTTTCATTTTGCACCTGCAGGTCACGTGGCCAGTCTTGGGGCGAAGGCAGGCAGGTGCAGAGACCCCAGGCGGGACTGTGTTCGGAGCACTCAGCGAGGGGGCCGTGGGGCAGGCGGAGAGGGAGAGGGGCTGGTGGGGTGAGGCCGGGAAGTCACCTGCCGGGGCCTGAGCAGGGTGACACCATCTGAGCTCCGTGGGGGCCTCGTGGCCACGAAGAGATGGCTCCGGAGGGCAGGGGCTCGGGGGCGCCTGGGGGCTGCCGGGCCGCGGGTGTGTGACGGGTGTGTGGAAGGGTGGGAGTCGCGGAGGACGGCGAGGTTCTGCGAGCCGCCCTGCCGCCTGGGGGCCGCGTGCTGCTGGCGGGCGGCGGGGTAGGGGGTCCTCGGGTTGACTTGGAGAGGGGGCGGGCCGGGAGGCGGAGCAGGGGGCGGGGTTAGAGGCGGTGATGGGCCCTCCCCCACTCTCCTGCGCAAGCACATGGCTCGCCCAGCCTGGAGACAGGTCTGTGCCCGGCTGGTGCAAGGGCAGGCCCGGCGGGGCCCCCCTTCTCGACTCCAGGCGGTGTGAGAAATCGGGGCGCACCGGAAGTCCTCCTGATAGATTCCCACAATCAACTGAAAACAAAACGCACGATCTTTTCTTCTGATGAGGAAAGGCAGGTTTAACTGGAGCTGGTCAGCAGTGGGGCCAGAGCCAACGCAGAGACGTGGGTGGAGGATACGCTTGAAGGCGTTTGAAAACGATCGTAATTCCCCAAACGATGTGCATCGTGACGCCTTCGTGTTGCGAACGTGGAGCGACGCTGACGCCTTGGCCGCCGGAGCCCGGCACCCCCACACGGCGCACTTCTCCATCTCGTGGTCGCTATGCCTTCGTTAAGTCATGTCGGGGGTGGCGTTTGCTGTCATGCTTACAGCGACTGTCCCAGGACGTGGTTCTGGGAGCTGGGAGGTGGGGCCGCGGGTGGCTGGGGATGGGGGGGCCAGGCGCCGCTGCCTCGTGGGACCCCCACCAACCCTGCTGACCCCACGTGCGTCATTCCACTCTCGGGGATGGCCCGGACCCGTTATCTCTCCCACTTCCTTCCCGTAAGGTCTCAGAAGCCAGCCCAGCCGCAGTCCGCGATGGCTCTTGGTGCTGTGAGTGTCGAGTAGCGTCGAGGTGCCCCGTGGCATTGGCCAGGCTGTCCTCGACTCCACTGAGGTTTCTCAAAGGCCATTGGAGCCCTGGACCTAGACACCAGCTGCATGAGTGGTGGTGCTCACTGTCCTTTGCTGTGAAACCAAACAGCCACAGAAGCAGCAGCTCGGGCAACGCTCGCTTACCGTCTCGGGGTGTCTGCGGTTGGGCGGCCGGGCACACAGGCTGGGTCCCCCGCACAGGACTCGCGCGGCTGCCATCTTGTTGGGAGCTTGGCTGGGGAGGACGGGCTCCGTGCTCACTCAAGATGCTGGCCCCATTCAGTTCCTCTCTGTTGTAGGACGGTGGCTCTGGTTTCTTGCCAGCTGTTGGCCAGAGACTGCTCCGTGGTCCCAGCATGTGGTGCTCCCAGTGAGGCTGCCTCCCTCAGCCGAGGAGAGAGCAACCCAGGAAGATGGGGTTGCAGTCCAACATAATGTGACCACGTGCACAAATCCGTGTACCCCCATCACTCTTACCATATTTTCTTGGTTAGAAGCAAGTCACGGGTCCCACCCACACTCAAGGGGAGGGAGCCACACAAAGGCATTGACACCAGGATGTGAGGATCTGGTGCTTGTCTGCCAGGCTCCTTCAGGCGGGGCTTACCACCCAGTGGTTTGAGCCCCCTGCACAGCTCCATATGCCTCCTGGGGATGGAAAGGCCATGGCACCCCTTGCTAGGTTTGCCAAACTGGCCTGAACCTCACCTCGCTCCCTGCCCAGCTCCTTCTCCCTGCCCTGCCTCACTTTCTGGGCCTGGTGTCTCTCCCTATAATGCCTTCCCCTCCTTGACTGCCCTACCTGTCAGCAAATGTGGACATGTATGCGCCTAACAACAGAGGGTCAAAATATATAAAGCAAACCCTGACAACACTGCGAGGAGAAATGGACCAGTCTGCTGTTAGAGTTGGAGATGGCCACGACCTCTACCAGAAGTGGACGGAACCAGCGAGCAGAAAGTTGTAAGGGTATGGTGGAACTCAACAACACCGTCAGTCAACTGGATATAGTTGACATCTGTAGACAACTTCATCCAACAACAACAGAATACACATATGTCTCAAGGTCACATGGAACATTCACCAAGATTGACCAACATTCTTAACACCTTAACAAAAGCCTAGAAATCACACAAAGCTTGTTCTTAGACCACAATGAAATTAAACTAGAAATCAGTAAGAGAAAGATAGCTGGAAAGTCCCCAAATAGTTGGGGAATAAACAACACATAGGTCAAGGAAAAGTCTCAAGAGAAATTTAACAATTTAAATGACAATGGAAATACAAGTCACCAGAATTGGCAGGATACAGCAAAAGCAGGATTTAGAGGGGCTTTTCTAGAAGAAAGCACATGTTAGATAAGAAAGAAGATCTAAAATCAATAATTAAGCTTTCACCTCAGGAACCTAGAAAAAGGAGAGCAAATTAAATCCAAAGTAAGTCGAAGAAAACAAACAATAAAAAACAGAGCAGAGGGGCTCCTGGCTGGCTCAGTCGGTGGAGCATGTGACTCTTGATCTCAGGGTTGTGAGTTTGAGCCCTGTGTTGGGTGTAGAGACTACTTAAAAATAAAATCTTAAAAAAAAAAGAAACAGAGAAGTTAATTAAATTAGAAATAGAAAAATAAAGAGAAGATTAGTGAAACTCAAAGTTGGTTCTCGGAAAAGATTAATAGAATTGATAAGCCTTTAGGCAGGCCAACTAAGAAAAAGAGAGAGAGAATACACAAGTTACTAATATCAGAAAGATGGTTCGTCACTACAGATCCCATAGACATTAAAAGGATAATAAAGAAATGTTAATGAAGAACTCTATGCCACAAGTTCGAGAGCTTTGATGAAATAAACTAATCCCTTGAAGGATGGGATCTACGAAAAAGCACACAGGAGAGATAGACGATCTGAATAGGCTTATATCTACTAAAGAAATTAAATCAATAACCTATAAGTTTCCAAAACAGAGAGCACCAGCTCCAGATGACTTCACTGGTGGATTCTAGCAAACATTTAAGGAAGAAACTTTATCAGTTTTCTACAATCTGTTCCAGAAAATAGAAGCAGAGACAACACTTTATAACACGTTCTATGAGGTCACATTACCCTACTACCAAGACAAAGTCATTACAAGAAAAGAAAACTCAGACCGATATTTCTTACCAACATAGATGCAAAATGATTAACAAAATATGAGCAAATCAAACCCAACTCATAGGCAGGCGAGGCTAGATCAACATTCGATAATCAATAAATGTACGGCATCACATCGTCAGGCTAGAGAAGAAAGACCACGCGATCATACTTGTAGGTGCAGAAAAAATATTTGACAGAATCCAACACCCACTTATGACAACAGCTCTCAGCAAAACAGGAATAGGAGCGATCCTCCCCAACTCGGACAAAAAACCCACAGGGAGCGTCATCCCTGATGCTGAGAGACTAGACGCTTTCCCACTTGTGTTTGAAGGCTCAGGGCAGAGTCACCACCTCCAGGAAGGCTCTGGACACCCTCTCCCTCTCCCTCGAGTGAGGGGCCTCTCGTCTAGGGTCCACAGCGACTTGTCATCTGTATGTCCGCTGCTGCTCTAGGCTGTGAGCTCTTTGATGGTGGGCTCGCCGTCCCTGAGCCTGGCGGGGGACTCTGTGCAGCAAATGGGTGCTGAAGGAGGGGTGACGCCACCCCAGAGGAATGAGGTCAGTTCCGCAGGGCAGTCCAGGCAAAGAGTTTTTGGAAGGAGGAGCCAAATCTGGGTGAGGGGCAAGGTTTAGACGTTTACTGACCGGTGTCAGAACGCAGCGTAAAAGGGATTTATACAGCACGTTGCCTTTTGAGTGTGGCTTCTCTCCCTCAGCCCGACGCCTCGGAGACGCATCCACTTTCCTGTTTGCCTCGGAAGTTCATTCTGCTGGATTCCACCGTACGGACACCTGGGATTATTTTCTCAGTAGCTTTGGGTTGTTTCCGGCACTTGCCACGTGCACGTACAGATCACGTGGAGGGTGTGTGTGTTCATTTCTCTTGGGTCAACACCCAGGAACTGGCGGCTGATATGGCAAGCGTATGTTCGACTTCATGAAAAAGCGCCAATCTGTTTTCCAAACTGGCTGCCTCATTTTACGTTCCTGCCAAGGATGGGAGAGACTTCTAGCAGCTTCGCTTCCTTGCCAGCACTTGGTATTTCCAATTTTTTAGAGAAATAATGGTGGAGAGTTTCCCCAATTTGATGAAAACTACAAAACCACACATTTAAAAATCTCAATAAACTCCAAGCACATGAAGAAAAGCACATGTCAAGGTGCACTGCTTAAAACAAATGCTAAAGAGAAAAATCCCAGAGGCGGGCAGAGGGACGCAGGTAAAAACGACAGGCGATTTGTCTTCAGAAACCACGCAAGCCAGAGGACAGTGGCGCCACATTATTAAAATGCGGCAAGACAGATGCCGCCAACCTAGGACTCTATCCTGTCAAAATATTTCTCAAAATTGCAGGCGAAATAAAGACTTTGTAGACATATGAGACCTGAAGAATTCGTCACTAGGACGCACAACGTGGCCACGAGGCCGTCTGCTCATTTTGCGGCTGCCGCGGCTCCGACCTGGGTCTCGGTGTCCGGCTGTGGGGGACACTGGCCCGTGGCTGCCCTCCTGAGGCATGGACGCCAATACACAGAGCCCGGACAACCAGAAAGACGACCTTTCTTGGGGGAGCCAGGGACCCCGAGACGGTCCGTTCCCTGACCCGCACCCCGACACTGGAAGGACCCACAGCACCGAACTTGGTCTCCTCCCGTTGGGGACACCAGGCTTGCTGGCTACCGGCTCTCAGTTGTGTCCCGTTACATCGCTGTCCGTCCTGCTCGTCTCGTGAGTATCCAGCCGTCGGCCCCCCGGAGTCCAGACAGTTGGCGGTTCGAACCTCGTTCCAGGCCCAGCCGCCCCCGTGCCCACCCGC
Source organism: Lynx canadensis (assembly GCF_007474595.2). Classification (NCBI taxonomy): domain Eukaryota; kingdom Metazoa; phylum Chordata; class Mammalia; order Carnivora; family Felidae; genus Lynx; species Lynx canadensis. Next base: position 140,421,100 of record NC_044309.1, on the reverse strand, counting down.
ACAGTTCAGTGCTAGCGCCTCCTGGGCTCAGGTGGAGACCCTCCCCACCCCCCCCACCCATCCCCACACCGGCTTCACCCCATTCCCACGCTGCCCCACCCCTCCCCACCCCTCCTCACCCCTCCCCACCCCTCCCCACTCCTCCCCACCCCTCCCCAACCCTCCCCACCCCTCCCCACCCCTCCTCACCCCTCCCCACCCCTCTTCACCCCTCCCACCCCTCCCCAACCCTCCCCACCCCTCCCCACCCCTTCCCACCCCTCCTCACCCCTCCCCACCCCTCACCATCCACCCCATCCCATATTCACCCCCTCCCCATCCCTTCCTACCCCTCCCCAACCCCTTCCAACCCCTCCCCATGCCTCCCCACCCACCTCCATCCCATATTCACCCCCTCCCCACCCCTCCCCATCCACCCCCATCCCATATTCAACCCCTCCCCATCCCTTCCTACCCCACCCCACCCCTCCTCACCCACCACCACCCCATATTCACCCCCTCCCCACCCCTCCTCACCCCCCCCACTCCTCCCCACCCCTCCCCACCCCTCCCCACCCCTCCCCACCCCTCACCATCCACCCCATCCCATATTCACCCCCTCCCCATCCCTTCCTACCCCTCCCCAACCCCTTCCAACCCCTCCCCATGCCTCCCCACCCACCCCCATCCCATATTCACCCCCTCCCCACCCCTCCCCATCCACCCCCATCCCATATTCAACCCCTCCCCATCCCTTCCTACCCCTCCCCACCCCTCCTCACCTCTCCCCACCCCTCCCCACCCCTCCTCACCCCAGCAGGAGCCCTTTCAGGCTCAGAGGCTGTAGTTTCATCTGAGGCTTTGGTCTTGATTCTTGTTCTCAGTGGGAAACGCACCCAGGTGAGCTTTGGAGCAAGCTAAGGGTGTTTGAATCCTGCCTGTTCCTCCGGGAGTCCTGCCAAGTCGGCCACAGGGTCTGTCTGCTTGTCCCCAGCACACGTGGGGCACACACAGCCTGGAGTGTGAGATGGGGCCACATCCGGCTTGGCTCCCGGGGGCATCGGCATTTTGGACCCTTTCCTCCTGCAGCCCCGATCACCATCTGACATCAGCGTCACCCTTCGGAAACAAATGCTGCCTGTCGGGTCAGGCCAAATGCCAAAATGTGCAACGTTCACTGTTTAGAAAGTCTAACAAGGGGGCGCCTGGGTGGCGCAGTCGGTTAAGCGTCCGACTTCAGCCAGGTCACGATCTCGCGGTCCGTGAGTTCGAGCCCCGCGTCGGGCTCTGGGCTGATGGCTCAGAGCCTGGAGCCTGTTTCCCATTCTGTGTCTCCCTCTCTCTCTCTGCCCCTCCCCCGTTCATGCTCTGTCTCTCTCTGTCCCAAAAATAAATAAACGTTGAAAAAAAAAAATTAAAAAAAAAAAAAAAAAAAAAAAAGAAAGTCTAATAAGACCCCAGCTCTCGGCTCCTCCCAGATCTTCACTTAACTTGCTTATCTTGATCTCCGAGGATGTGGTGAAATTTGCTCCTCTGCAAGTTCACACCTGTCAGGCCTCAACACTCAGCAGGTGCAGACTTAGCAGGTGGCCCTGGGACTACGGGGACACCCACCCTACAGCCCGCCCGCTGCTGTCTCCGAGAAAACACTTTGAAGAGATTCTAAAAACAGTGTGTCTGCCTCGATTATACCTCGAATCCTAATTAGTGGTCCACTTCCAGCTTTGTAGACAAATAGTTATTTCAGTCTCTCCCCGTGCGGTGATCACAGGTGAATGAGGATGCTCTACTTCTCCGCGTCTGTGGGAACGAAGTCGCCACCTTCAAATACCCTATTACTTTCCAGGTTATCCTGTTGGAGTGCGGGGGCTGCAGGGAGGCAGGAGGCACTGAGTGTGTGCTCGCTGGTCAGCAGGGGCTTGTGGGGGCGGGGGCCTCCTCGGATCCCTCAGGGCGCTGCGAGGGACATCGGGGGACTGTGGGGGGCGGTGCCCTCCAAAACGGAGAGGAGCCTCTGGCTCTCTGGGAAGTTTGCAGTCAGCTGGGGAGCATCAGGGGCTCCCTCCCTCGGGGACAACGGGATCCTGCTCTGTGTGTGGTCTTTGTGGCCTTCAGAAGCCACCACCCCCAAGACAGCTGTCCACTCCCAGATGTCCTCCCCCAGGCAGGCCCTGTGGCCCCAGCTGCAGCCAGGGCGCCAGGGCAGCCCCGGACTCCGCGAGGACGGGCTCTCCAAGGTCACCGGTGTTGCGTCGTTTTCTGCACCTGCGGACGTGTTATGTGCCCACTGGGTGCTGTGTGGACAGGACAGGGCCTCCCTGCGCAGGCCTCCCTGAGCCCTGAAAATGTCACCGTCACAAACGCGGTTGGGCTGCTTATCGTCAGATGTGTGCTTTGTGGGAAAGGTTGCGAAGTTGCTCAGGTCTGTTTAAAGTCTATTTAAAGAAGCTCCTTAATTGCTATGTGGACATGCACTGATTTTTGTTAATAAAAATACGTTTTGCTTAAAAGTACGAAAATATATCGAAGATGTTCAGAATCTTGAATTGATGTGAAGCAGCTGATCTAAACACGAACCAGAGAAGAGAAGAGAGTCAGGGTGAGTTCTGTGGGGAGGGACTGGGTTTTCCGGGGCTGGGGGGCAGCTCTCCGGCCCGGAGCAGGTGCCTGGGCTGGGCTCTGGGCAGACCCCCCACTGCTGGGGGCCCCCCTGCGTTGCTCACGTGGTGGCTCCGAGCGGGAATCACGTGATCCCCTCCTCACGCGTTGGGCCCTCAGGGGTCGGCCCGGCCTCTCGGGGGCCCACAGACTGCCCCCCCCCCCCCGTAGGCATTCAGGGCCGGCTTCGGGGGCAGAGGTGCCGCGGCTCCAAGACCCTCTCCTTCCGGCCCCTTTGCCCGACGCCCCCCAGGCTCCCCGGGGCTTTGTCTCGCACACCCTGTCCCGACGGCCTGCTCTCCCCGATTGGCTCAGTGCCCCCCAGGCTCAGGCGTCGTGGGAAGAGGCCCAGGGTGGGGTGGGCGGCCGGCTGGGGTCCCCCAGGCCCCCAGGGAGTGTCGCGAGCAGTGGGCGTTTACTGCGGCGTCTGAGAAGCTGGGTGTGGGTTCTTGGAGCCTGCCGCCCCCCCCCCCCGCCCCCGCCCTGGGGACGCCCCCACCTCCCCCGGGTCTGCAGGGTCTGCTGCGCCCCTGGCCCGGCAGCGGCTTCTGCACGGCCAGCAGGTGGCAGGAGTGCTCTTTGCCGGCCCTGCTCGGCTGCTTTGCCCAAACCTCCCACCAAGTGATTTCGCGAATCCCAAGTTCGGGGTGGGGAGTGTAAGATGTTTAGCAGGAAAAGGCTAAATGTAACTTGGGCAGAATTGAAACGTGGCCTTGGACTTTGAAATGATGCTGATTATTGACTGGGGAAGGACAGGGCAGCAAACCTGGGGGGTCTTGGACTCTGGCCCGGGGGTGCAGGTGGGGGTGTGGGGGCGCCCCCTGCTCTTCCTGCCTCTTTTGAGTCTCACGGGCCCCGTGGGCTTTTCACACCCACATTGGGGGTGTTCTGTGCTAGGCCCCCAGGGCGAGTAGGGTGCTGCAGACCCAGGGGACACCCCCCAGCCAGCGACAGGGCTTGACCCAGGTTGGGGGGCGCAGGGGGTGGGTCGGCCTGGTGAATCACGGTGTCAGGGAAACTCCTTCTGCGGAGGGTGTGAGGCTGGGAAGGTGAGGACCCCATCTCTGCAGAGCCTGGAGTGGGGGGCTTGAGGAGGGGTGATGCAGGGCTGGGGGCACTCGCGGCCTCTCTGCCCCGCACCCGTCCCCAGAGGGGGAGCTGACCGGACGGGATCCTTCTCATCGTCATTCACCCCAGGAAGCCCGCCCTTGGGGCCCACATCAGGGGAGGGCGTCACTATTTGGGTGGCTGATTCGTGTCCTTTGTTCCCCTCGACTGCGGCCTCCCGGGCGAGGCCGCGCGGTGAAGCCCCCTCTGCACCCCCGGCACAAGGCCTGGGACACAGAATGTGTGCAGTGAACACAGCTACGAGCATGGGGGGTCCCCGTGCCTCCCAGGTGCTGTGGACACGCCCACACGGTGGCCCCCCGAGAAGCTCTGTCCGGGGACCGTGGCTGAGGAGCGAGCCCGGGAGTCAGGAGCGATCCAGGAATTCCTGGTGGGGTCACGGGGGCCCCGGAGGCTGCAATCAGCCTACCTCGGTCCCCCCACCACCCCGGCCCGGGTTCCCCTCTCCACCCCTTCTGGTGTCCCCTCCACCTCTCTGGTCCGCCGCTCCGGTCCCCCCGCCACCCCCTCTGGTCCTCTCCTCCCCACACTGGTAACCCTCAGGCTCTCTGGTCCCCCCTCCACCCCCAGCCCCGTCCCTGCTCCGTCCCCATCCCATGCCGCACATCTGCCCCCCAGTTTGTCCTGCTTCCTCAGGATATACAGGAAGGTGACTCATTGCTGGTGGGGCTGTTTGCTAGAGAGGCTCCCGTTCTGCGCAGCTGCCCCACCTGGGGACCTCCCGCGCCGGACCCCGGGCCCCTTCGGCTGTCAGGATTCTGTGCGGCCGGGGTCTGGGAGGGGCTCGCTTCCCGGCAGGTTAATGGAGGAACCAGAGCCTGTGAATGAGGGACGGAGAAGGCGTCTTGGCCGCGCCGTGAGCTCACCGTGACCCTGTGTCCTCAACCCTCTGTGCCGCTCCCGGCACCACACACCCCTGCTCACGCGCCCGGAGACCAGGGGAAATTGCCCGAGCTCATCAGGGAGGCCTCCGACAGGAGTCCCTTGCCGAGGTGTGACTTTGGGTGTGTCCAGGGCCTGCTGGGAGTTAGGGGCCCCCCGGCTGCGTCCCGACTCTGCGGGGGGAGCACCCGGCAAAGGGCAGGACCTGACCTCTGACCTGGGAGCCCCCCGGGGGCCATGGCGGTCTCTGGCCCAGCTTTGCACGGGCCCCTCCAGGGTGAGGGCGGGCCCCCTGTCCCCTCCTCTCCACCGGACAGCGCTCCCCTCCGGGGCCTGAGCTGCCCTCCGGGCAGGGCGCGTGTGCCCTCTGCAGGCTCAGACCCCGGGCAGCCTCCTGCAGCCCGAGCCTGGTCGTAGTCACGGTGCACAGCAGGTAAGGTGAGCGTGTCCACGAGCGTGTCTACGCACACAAACCCGCCTCCTCTTGCCCCCGCCTTCCCTGTCCCCCCCCCCCCCCCCCGGGCTCCGTGGCTCAGCCGACCTTGCTTTGGGCTGTGTCGGGGGCTCTCTTCCTCCTGCGACCTGCCCCACCTGTCCAGCTGCTCAGGCCGGATACCCGGGGTCTTCTTGGCCGACCCCCACGCGTCTCCGCCTGCCCCGTCCAGACACAGCTCCTGCCTGTCTCCTCCGCCTCCCCCCTGCCCCAGCCGGGGCCACCCCTCTCCCGCACACGCGGCACCTCCCTGCGTCTGTCCCGTCCCTGCAGGCCACCTCCACAGGCCGCCCAAGCGGCCGCACCAACCCTCCCCTCCGCGTGGACCCACCGAGACTTCGCGGCCAGCGCCCTGACCCTGTGGCCCTGACGTCCGAGCCCCCGAGGCCGCCCTTGATCCTGCCCGCCACCTCTCTGTCCGCTTGCTGCTGTCCTTCAGGTGGGCCCCACTGGTCTCCTTCGCGTGTTTGCTCCTGCCGGGCCTCCCGCCCCCAGGACGGTTCCTCAGGCTCTTTGCGGGGCCAGCTGCTTCCCACACAGGCTGCCTCTCAGAGTTCACCCCGGCTCCGCTCACTGGTCTGCCTGCGCGGAGCCCGTCGGGGTGGCCCCCTTGTCTGTGGCCTCGAAGCTCCCAGGGGGCTGGACCTGGTCTGGTTCCACATGCACGGAGCCGGGGGCCTGCGGGTCTTTAGTAAGTGGCCGTTCGCAGTGAAGGCTTTCTCCCTTCGGACCCCGGAGGACCCCTGCCATCCACGTAGCAGCCCCAGGCCACTGGTGTCTCCCCACTGCAACGGGGTGCCCTCAGAGGTGGGGTGGGGGCCCACGTGCCCGCTGATGTCAGCTCGGTTGAGGGGAGTCTGGCATGTCTGCGAAATACTACAGTGAGTCCTGGGGGTGGTGAGCCCTGGGGAGGGGGAAGTGAGCCCTGGGGAGGGGGTGTGAGCCCTGGCGGTGGGGGGGGGGTGGTGGTGGTGGTGAGCCCTGGGGAGGGGGAAGTGAGCCCTGGGGAGGGAGGGGTGAGCCCTGGGGAGGGGGGTGAGCCCTGAGGAGGGGGGTGAGCCCTGAGGAGGGGGTTTGAGCCCTGAGGAGGGGGGGTGAGCCCTGGGGAGGGGGAAGTGAGCCCTGGGAAGGGAGGGGTGAGCCCTGGGGAGGAGGATGAGCCCTGGGGAGGGGGGTGAGCTCTGAGAAGGGGGGTGAGCCCTGAGGAGGGGGTTTGAGCCCTGGGGAGGGAGGGGTGAGCCCTGGGTAGGGGGAAGTGAGCCCTGGGAAGGGAGGGGTGAGCCCTGGGGAGGGGGAAGTGAGCCCTGAGAAGGGAGGGGTGAGCCCTGGGGAAGCGGAAGTGAGACCTGGGGAGGGGGGTGAGCCCTGAGAAGGGGGGATGAGCCCTGAGGAGGGGATGTGAGCCCTGGGGAGGGGGGTGAGCCCTGAGGAGGGGAGATGAGCCCTGAGGAGGGGGGATGAGCCCTGGGGAGGGGGTGTGAGCCCTGGGGAGGGAGGGGTGAGCCCTGGGGAGGGGGCGTGAGCCCTGGGGAGGGGGCGTGAGCCCTGGGGAGGGAGGGGTGAGCCCTGGGGAGGGGGGTGAGCACAGATCCCGATGCTTCCAGGGGTTCTGGATGCTTCATGTGTTCTCTCTCCCTGCAACCAAAATGCTTCTAGTAGAAAGGAAAAGATGGCAGTCATTTACACCATAGTGTGAATTTATCACTAATAATCTTACATTTTTTTCCTTCTTTTATTTTTCAATATACTTTTTTAATGTTTAAAAGTTTTCATTTTTGAGAATGATAGAGACAGAGCACGAGCAGGGGAGGGGCAGAGAGAGAGGGAGACACAGAACCCGAAGCAGGCTCCAGGCTCTGAGCTGTCAGCACAGAGCCCGAGGGGGCATTTGAACTCGTGAACCGTGAGATCATGATCTGAGCTGAAGTCAGATGCTCAACCGACTGAGCCACCAGGCGCTCCTAATCTTATATTTACTTAAAAAGGCTAATGAAATATTTCAGTTATACAGAAGACTAGAGAAAATAATGTGGAAGAAACTCACATGCCCGCCACGCCTGTGAGCGGGTTTGCCACTTCTCTGCAGGGAGTCGGGCGTCAGAGGCCGGTCTCTGCCTCCGCGTGGGAACACCTTCTGGAGCGGCGAGTCCCTCCCACGCTGCTCGTCCTCCGTGGCGCGACCCTCGATGATACAGCGCTGTTTGTGTGATACACAAATTTGCATAAGTGGGATCACACCGCGTGATTCCTTTCTCACCTTTTTTTTTCCCACCCAGCATGCTGTTTTGGTGTTCATTCAGGGTAACGAGCGTGTTATTTTACGGCATGAGAATCACCGCCTCACCTACTGAGGGGAGCCGAAAGCCCCGGTCCCGGCCGTCCTGGCTGACGGAGCCGGGAGGCTCGTCCTCAGGGCTCCGCTCTTCAGGGCATGTGGCACGCACCCAGCGTTTCCAGGAACTCGAACCTGGAGGTGGACGAGGCATTTTCTGGGCACCCTCTACCCTCTTGCCGGCATGGGGACTCCTCCATTGACCCTCCAGTGTGAAAGCGGTTCTGACTTGTTCATCCAGACCCACAGATTCCAGGGGCTCTGAGAAGGGGGCAGAGGTACGACGTGCTAACTGCCGTTTGATGGGATCGGTCCATTCCTAGAGGTCAGAGGCCAACGTGGGACAGCATGGGCATCAGCACGGGCATCCCCACCTCTGCCTGGGCCTCTTGGAGCAGCTGGGGTGGGAGCGTGGCCTCGATGAGTGCATACGGTTAGGTTGTTGGAGAGAGGTGACCTCAGGGCAGGGGGGAGGTGGAGAGGGTCTGGGCAGAGGTGACCCACAGGGCGGAGGGAGGTGGACAGGGTCTGGACAGAGGTGACTGCAGGGCGGGGGGGGGAGGTGGAGAGGGTCTGGACAGAAGCGACCGCAGGGCAGGGGAGAGGTGGAGAGGGTCTGGGCAGAGATGACCATAGGGCAGGGGAGGAGGTGGTGAGCATCTGGGCAGAGGTGACCATAGGGCAGGGGGGAGGTGGTAGGGTCTGGACAGAAGTGACCACAGGGCAGGGGGGAGGTGGTAGGGTCTGGACAGAAGTGACCACAGGGCAGGGGAGAGGTGAAGAGGGTCTGGACAGAGGTGACCGCAGGGCAGGGGGGAGGTGGAGAGGGTCTGGGCAGAGATGACCATAAGGCAGGGGGGGAGGTGGTGAGTGTCTGGGCAGAGGTGACCGCAGGGCAGGGGGGAGTGGAGAGAGTCTGGACAGAAGTGACCACAAGGCAGGGGAGAGGTGGAGAGGGTCTGGGCAGAGGTGACCATAGGGCAGGGGGTAGGTGGAGAGGGTCTGGGCAGAGGTGACCATAGGGCAGGGGGGAGGTGGTGAGCGTCTGGCATGGGGCAGGGGGGATGCAGGGAAGGGTGGACAGGAGAGGCTGGGGACGGGCCTGAGGGCCGAGGAGGCGGTCAGTTGGCAGACGGAGGAGCCCCCAAGGACAGGGAGCTTGGGCAGAGGGTTACGTCAGGGGCTGTCACGGGCTCATTCCCGGGGACAGCAGTGGGCCCCCCGGAGGCCGCCGCATGTACAGCTAGGTGGGTGGTCTGGGCTAGAGAGGGGAATTTCAGGAAATGAGAGAAGTAAGAATCCCACTTCTGGGCTGTCAGCGCAAGGGTCGCAGCGTGCCCGCCAGCAAACAAGCAAAGTTTGCCAAAGTTATAAAAACAAAGAAAGGCCCATTTACAGTCTCCGGAAATCGTCCGAAGGATATGCAGCAAATGAGGAAACATGTGCTCAAGAAAACTCACCGAAACTTGTCGAGATCCTCTCCCTTCCTCGCGGCCACCGACCAGCGTGACGAAGTTCTGCTCTGGGCAGATGTGGCCGAGGTGGGGGGGGGGGCACTCGCTTTCAGCTCCCAGCCACAGGTCAGGGTGTGTCAGCGGGGGCCGCCCGCCAGCGCCCTCGCCCTCCCAACTCCAGTGGAGGGTGTCCCCCCTCCCCCCGCACGTCCTCCTGTCCCTTCGTCATATGGAGGCTGTACCCCCTGTGGTGGGCTGGCCAGCCTGGGCCGTGACCACTCTTGCCACAGCTGCTTCATGGGACAGAGTCCACGCCGGGAGAACTGACCGTGAAGACCAGAGGGTACCGTCCCGCCCGGTGCCCGGAGGAGCGGCTTAGAAACGCAGACCCGGGAGAGGCCGTCAGCTGGAAGAGAGCGCACCAAAATGTCTCCAGAGGAACTGACTTCATTTGAAACAGAGTGAGGAAGTTCAAGCCCAAGTTGCCCTTCTTGGCCCACAGCAACTCGCTAAGCACTGGGCCAACGAGCGCCCTGGCCGGGACCCAAGCAGGAGACACCTCCGAGACCCCCTGGGTCAGAACAGTCCTCCGAGTCCTCAAAACCCAGCCCTGCCTGAGTGTGCTGCGGTTATTCCCGGGCAATTCCCGCCCAGCACAGTGGAGCAACCGGCTGCCGATGAGCGGAGGCTGGCAGGCGATGGCGCTGGAGGCGAGGCGGGCAGCGGAGCCGAGGGGTCAGGGGAGCCCTGCTAATCCTCACAAGCGTGACTGCCCAAGCCCGAGGCTGAGCCTCTGGGTGCGACACCAAAGCGGACATCCCAAGCTACCCGGCCAAGACCGCAAACGGACAGACAGACAACAAAACCATCTGAAAATCCATTAATGTAATCTGCACCATCAGTAGAACAAGGGACAAAAAAACACACGATCGTGTCTGTGGACGCGGAAAGAACAGTTGATGAAATTCAAACCCCTTCGTGATAAATGCACTTAACAAACAAGGAACCAAAGGGAAGTCCTTCAACCCGACCAAGGGCATCTGTGAAAAATGTGCAGGGCGCTGAAAGCTTGGAGACTGACCGCTCTCCCCCTAAGATCAGGAGTGACAGAACGTCCACTGTGCACTGGAGGGTCCCTGGGGGGTTAGGTGAGGAAAGGAAACACAAGGCATCCGTGTTGGAAAGGAAGAGGTAAGACTGTCTCCGTTTGCGGATGACGTGGTCTTGTGTATGTGAAACCCAAGGGATCCCCTCAACCCTGGTGGAGCTAATAAATAGTTCAGCAAGTTGCCAGTTACAAGATCAGCATGCAAAATAAATCGTTTTTCTGTTTAGTCGCAATGAGCCGACTAAAATAAGGACAACAGTCCATCTACAAGAGCATCAAAACGAATAAGTAAGGAATCGGGAGTAAGTTTAACCACAGACGTGCACACTTACACTCTGAAAACTATAAAACATTGTTGAAAGGAATTGAATCTAAATAAGTCTAAAGATAGATCTAAATAATAATCCAAATTATCTAAGTAAATATCCACACAACCTAAATTGGATCTTAAATAAATGGAAAGACAGTCATGTGTATGGGCCCGGAGATTTAATACTGTTAAATGTGGTAATACTTCCCGCAGTGATCTACAGATCCAACGTGATGGACATCTAAGCTGACCTCTTTGTGTGCATAGAAAAATGCATCCCAGACTTTGTATGGTCACGTAAGGGGCCCTAAATAGCTAAAACCATCTTGAAAAAGAAGAACAAAGTTGGATGACTCGCACTTCCTGGTCTCAGAACTTACTATGGAAGCTGCAAAGGTGAAGACAGTCCGGTGCTGACACAGGACGGACGGCTGGTCAGGGGGAGAGAGTAAAGAGACCCAGGACCAAAACCTCACGTTTGAGCTCCACATTCAAAGGAATAAGTTCGGATCCCAACCTCACACCAAATACAAAAAGTGAGTCAAAATGAATCGGGGACCCAATTGTAAGAGCCAAAACTATAAAACTTTTGTTTTATCTAAAAATTTTATTTGGAAGTTATCTCTACACCCAAAGTGGGGCTCGAACTCGTGACCCCGAGATCAAGAGTCACATGCTCCCCCTATTGAGCCAGCTGGGTGTCCCCAAACTATAAAACTTTTAGAAGGAAACATAGGTGTAAATCTTTGTGACCTTGGATTAGGTGAATGGTTTCTTAAACATGACATCAAAAGCATAAGCAGCAAAGGACAAAATAGGGAAGTTAGATTTCATCAAGAGTAAAAACTTTTGTGCATCAAAGGAACTATCAAGAAAAATGAAAAAATAGCCCAGAGGATGAGAAAAAATATTTGCCAATCATACATCTGATAACAATTTGTATCTAGGATATATAAATTATAGAACGTGCAATTACAACTCAGTAATAAAAAGGTAAATGAATTTAAAAATGAGCACAGGATCTGAACAGACATTTCTCCATCGAAGATACGTAAATGGCCAACAAGTGCAGGAAAAGACACTCGACGTCATTAGCCATCAGGGACACGCACATCAAAAGCACAAAGAAGTGAGCGCCTGGGTGGCTCAGTCAGTTAAGCATCAGACTTTGGCTCAGGTCACGATCTCGTGGTCTGTGGGTTCGAGCCCCACATCGGGCTCTGTGCTGACGGTTCAGAGCCTGGAGCCTGCTTCGGATTCTGTGTCTCCGTCTCGCTGTGCCCCTCCCCTGCTCATGCTCTGTTTCTGTCTGTCCCCAAAATAAACATAAAAAAAAAAATTAAAAAAAATAAAATAAAATCTTAAAAAAAAAGCACAAAGAGGTACCGTTTCATACCCACCAGGACGACTGCCGTCTGAAGGACAGGTGATAAAAAGTGCTGGCTGGGGCGCCTGGGTGGCGCAGTCGGTTAAGCGTCCGACTTCAGCCGGGTCACGATCTCGCGGTCCGTGGGTTTGAGCCCCGCGTCGGGCTCTGGGCTGATGGCTCAGAGCCTGGAGCCTGTTTCCGATTCTGTGTCTCCCTCTCTCTCTGCTCCTCCCCCGTTCATGCTCTGTCTCTCTCTGTCCCAAAAATAAATAAACGTTGAAAAAAAAAATTAAAAAAAAAAAAAAAGTGCTGGCCAAGGCTGTGAAACCATCGGAAGCCTCCCCCCTTGCTGGTCAGAATGGCATGTGGGGAACCCACTTTGGAAAAAAGTCTAGCAGTTCCGCTGGTTAAACGTAGGCCGATCGGATGGCATGGTAATTCCACTGCTAGGTATTTACGGAGACAAATGACGACATGTCCTCACGCAAAATCTTGCACATTAACGTTCGTAGCGGTGTGATTCACCCTAGCCAAAAAAGCCGAAAAATCAGATGTCTGCCAGGTGTAAGGAACGTGATGCATCCAAACCATGGAATATTATTCAGCCATCAAAAGGGTTGGAGCACTGACCCACAGGACAGCCTGGTGAACCTTGCAAACGTGAGTGACAGATGTCGGTCACAAAGGGCCATGCGGTGTGTGGCTCAACGGACAGGAAATTGCCAGAACGGATAGATCTGTGGATATGGGGCGTGAATTTGTGGTTGCCCGGGGCTGGGGGCAGGCGGAGGGCTGGGGTGAGGGCGAAGGGAGCAGGATTTCTTTCTTCTTCTTGGGGTGATAAAAATGTCCACCTCCGATCGGTCATGGTGACGGGTGCACAGCTCAGCGGATGCACTAGGATCGTGCACTTCAGATGGGCGAGTTGTACGGGACGTGAATTATATCACAATAAAGCAGTTAAATAGCATGATGGGCTAAAACCGTTAACCACAGTAAGAGCTCCTGCATCCACCCCACTGGGAGGCGGGGGCAGGAGGGCACGAATCTGAAGACATTCAGCCTTTGGGTCCCAAAGATGAAGGCCATGTCCATGCCACATGGTCTTTCTGGGGCCCGAGCCAACTTATCATTTTTATGGAGTTGCTTTTCCACTTGTGGCCATATTTGTAATTAGTTTGGAAACCATTAAATGTCTTATGACTCTTGTTTCTTTTAAGTCAAAATTCTCTGCTAATTACTAACCATAATTGTAAAGACAGAAGGGCACAAGCTGAGACTTGGTGCACGTCTCTCTGACTCGTGCACATGTGTGTGGACTTTTCATTAGCCTGGCGATGAGGTTATGCATATGCATGAACTGAATGTTCTCTTTTCTCTTGGCAGGGATGCTGACCTCCTACCCCAGAGCCTAAGACAAAATCAGACCCACACCAGGCCACGCAGGGCTGTTTGGAGAAGGATCCATGTGTCTGCATTTCCACTGCGGTAGAGGCGTCTGCAGGGGACATCTCCTTCGAGGGTGCTATGACTGGATGGATGGGTTCAGTCCAGCCCATGAGCCAGGGAAACCGGTGCCACATGGGGCCAAGGGATTTCATTAAGAACTGGCCGAGGTAGGAGGACGGTCCAAGTTTTCTGAATCCCTGCCGAGTTCTTCTGCCACCTGCCCTTCCCTGGCCATGGCACAGGCCTGCCTGTGTCCAGTTCTGGCCACATGTTAGGACTAAACTCCTTTGGCCTTGTTCCCTAAAACTAAGAGGGTGGCTGGTTCCCTAGGAGACCTTGGTGTGAAATGTTGTCTCTTTGATTCACCCATCCATCCATCGTCCATCCATCCATGCATCCATCCATCCATCCATTCACCCATCCATCCATTTGTCCATCCATCCATCCATCCATCCATCCATCCACTCATCCATTCATCCACCCATTTGCCCATCTGTGCATCCATCCATCCATCCACCCAGCCAGCCACCCAACCATTCATCCAACCATTTGCCCATCTGTGCATCCATCCATCCATCCACCCAGCCAGCCACCCAACCATTCATCCAACCATCTATCCATCCATCCATCTGACCGACCATCCATCCATCCACCAATTCATCCATCCATCTGTCCATCCATCCATCTGTCTATCCATCCATCTGTCCATCCATCCATCCATCCACTCATCCATTCATCCACCCATTTGCCCATCTGTGCATCCATCCATCCATCCATCCATCCACCCAGCCACCCACCAATCCATCCATCTGACCATCCATCCATCCATCCATCCACTCCGCCCCCCCATCCATCCATCCATGCCCCATTACTAAGGGCCACTGGGGCAAGAGGGGGATTTGGGCCCCTGTCTGGGTGGTTTTCTCCTGTATGACACTCCCATGGTGGTGTTTTACCCAGTGACTCTTCCGGGACTGAGCGAGGAGAGATGTGACCTGCAGGTGTCTGACCACAGTGATGCCTCTGGGATTGGAGGTGGCCAAGGTGGGGATTCAGGCCTGCCTGGCTCTGACGGAGGGGGTGGGGAGGGGTGGACATCTTGACTTGGAGGACAGAAGCCAGGGCTGTGGAGGCCTGTCTAGTGTGTTTGGGGCGGGAGGGTGGTTACAGGCCCTGGGGTGGGGGTGGGGAGAAGGGAGCTGGGCCCTCCGGCCCTGTCTCCCCCGCGCTGACGCCCTGGCCTTGCCCCCCAGCCCTGCCACCCCCTGCCCTGCCTCCCCCTGTCCCCCACTGGAAACTCATGTTCCCTTGATCTTTAGAATGTGGGGAAACGGAATTTTTCTGTCTTTGGACAACTCAGAGACGGCAGATGAGCTCCAGCCCGCACCTGCTAGGTAGCTGTAGCTGAAGCCTCAATGCTGGGTATCCTCCTGTGAGGTTTGGTCTCCTGGTGAGAAGGTGCTCCTGTCTCAGTAGTCAGGAAAGTGGTGACTGAGCCCTGATCTCCACAGGGATGCTCAAAACGATTCCGCTTAGGGGCATACACTGACGTGTTCTGAGGACAGGACCGCTGACACAGGAGCCGGGTCAGCTGTTCGCTAGGGTGTAAGTGGGGAGATCCTGGGGCTCCCGGGCTCTGATTTAGTGGGCTGAAAGGCAGGACGCAGGGAGCCCCTCCTCTTCTCAGGCGTCAGCGCCTCATCTCTTCTGGCCGCTGACTGCCCCCATTGCCCACTGAGCCTCAGAGTGTCTTCTGTCCAGTGGGGAGGACGGTCCACCCGTGTGCCCACCGGCCCAGCAGGCCACCGAGTCATGACCCCCCTGACTCGTGTGAGCCCGAGTTCAGACTGTGAGTGTCATCTTTATACTTGCATGCCGAGGCCTGCACCTCCGGGAAGCCTTCCCAGGTTAGCGTCCTCTTGGGGCTCTGCTGGCCCCTGTCCTGCGTGTGCGGAGGGAGAGGCAGACACGTATAGCCGCCATGCCCGGTCGGGAAGCATGCCTGGTCGGGGCTGGCGGGTGAACGGGTGCGACCGGGTGTGGCGGTGCCCAGGACTGCCGAGGGAGGCTCCCAGGAGGCGGCGTGTGGGGGGGGGCACTGGGAAGGAGGAGGCAGAGGAGCAGGAGCAGGGCACCAGGCGAGGGGTCTGCGAGGCGGGGCTCCGGGTGGGGGAGGCAACAGGTGGGCGGCCTGACGACGGGCAACCCACCTGCAGGCAGGTCCCCCCGCACCCCCCTGCCAAAGGCGACCCGGACAGGGGGGCTGGGGGCTGAGCTGGTGGCGTGGGGGGAGCGGCGGGGGCGCGGCTTGCCCGGCTGTGGGGGCCCCGGGACCTCCACGCTCTGCGGCCGCGGCCCGGGGTGGGCGGGGCCTCAGCAGCCGGGGGCGGGGCTGTCCCTGGTGGCTGCGACCTCCTCGACCTCCTCCTTGCAGGCAGAACACGGACTCTGGGGGCTTTAGACCCCCCTCCAGAATCTCAGGCAAAGAATTTGTCAACATGCAGCTTCGTTTTGCAAAACAAGAGATTTCCTCTGAATGGTATTTGCAGCTGGACGTGAACTCGGGTTTTCAGGTCTGTAATCCACACTCGTTCGGAAGCCGGTTCCCATTCAGCCTCATCCTGTGTTGTATGAAATAAAGTCAAAATTGCTAACACGTTTCCTTATATTTCCGTCTGGGAAGGGATATGAATAAGCGGCTGGGCCAGTAGGACACACAGCTGCTCGCTGCTCTCGCAACGGCGGCCGGAACTCAGCCCCCAGGCGGCAGGACCTGCTCAGGACATAGCGTGACTTTGGGCTGAGGACGCGGTGGCCGGACAGGGCCCCGAGGCCGCCCAGCAGGGCGCCGCGAGGTCTGTGTGGCTCTACAGGCAGGAACCCACACTCCTCTGTGATCCGATGTGGCTGCATCTGCCCGCTCGGGGCGCTCACCCCTTCGCGCCAACACTGGTCCGTTTCTGAGCAATTCGGCGTCCCGGAAAACGCTTTCTTCCATTGAACTGAAGCCCAGCCCTCTTAGCTTCCTCCTCCCTTGCCACCCGGGGCCACCGCCCCGTGCTCAAGGACGCCCTGCTTGTTCTTCCGCTCCCCCGGCTGGTGCTCTGTTTGGGCTGGCTCGAGCCTCGTGGGTGCCCAGCCTGGGTGAGAAGGAGCCAGGAGCCCGGGGGGTTGGCTGGGGGTTGGTGGCGGTGGGCAGGGACAGCCCCCGCAGTTCCTACACCCCTTCCGGCCCCTCCGGCCCCTGAGAACCCGGGTCTGTGCAGGAGCCCCATCGTCTCCACCTCTGTCCTTGCAGAAGAACCCCTTTTTCCTGCGGGCAGCAACCCCCTCTCCCCGAGCGCTTGGCTGACGGACCCGGCGCTGGTCGGGGACTCAGACAGCGCCCCTCCCGCTCTGGGAGCCAGAATGCCGGGCTGGGGCCTCTGCCCGCCCTGCTCTCCCGAGAGGCCCTCAGGGCTGGACACCTCCTTCTCTGGGTCCCTGGCACAGACACTCGGCTCCCTCAGCAAATCACCCGGATTTATTCTGTGCGATGAGGTCACCAGCCGAGGGCGGGCAGGGGTCGAGTCCTACAGGACAGTGAATCTCTCTGCACTGGGGCTCAGGGGTGGACGGCCAGACCTCAGTTTCCCTGGGGGAAGGAAAACTGCATCCCAGACGGGAGTCAGGCCTGCCGTGGGCCCGGCTCCGCCCTAACCCTCACCTGTCCGTGCCCTCCCCGGACCCGCCCATGGCCGCCCCTCCCTCCACGTCAGCGTCTGTTCATGTTTGTCACCGGTCTGGTCTCCCCTCGTCCCCACGGGACACCTCATCTGACCTTCCTCAGGAATGAGGCCGGGTCTTTCAAACGCAAACATAGCTTCGGATGCACAGAAAATGGGCAGATGCCCACCTGGGCCCCAAGCCGAGCGCTTGAGGCTGGTCGCTGGGGCGGCCGCTCCGGGGTCAGCAGAGCAGAGCAGGGGTGCGAGATGCCAGCGAACCTCACGGGGGCGTCTCCCTTCCGTTTGTCACCTGTGGATAAAGATGAGGACGCCCCCCACCTCCCCCCGCCCCGCTATGGGGGCTCGAGGTCAGCATGGGTTACGCCCAACGTCAAGGACAGCACAACGTCATTTGGGGGGGATGTGCAAGCTCCTTCCAGAAGCAGACCTTCCTTGTGGGTTGTGGCTTCCCGCCGAGAGCTGTGAACCCCCCCCCCCCGCCCCCCATGGAGACGGCAGCACCTTCCTGGAGGCACACCCTTGGCAGGCGCACCACCTCACCCGCCTGCACCCGGCGTGAGGCCGCCCCCCACTCTGTCCTCACCTCGGATGCCGAGGCTCCCCCTTCCCTCCCTCTGCCCCCTCGGGCATAGCACGGCAGGGGGTGGTGTCCCCGTCCGGTCACCTCCGTTCCAGCCAGATCTGACGTCTCCTGGGGGGTCTCTAGGGCATGGGGCCCGGAGGAACGTCTCCCAACTCCCTGGGTCTCCCATCCCAGACCCCGGCAGTTAACTCTGGGGCAGGTGGCAGCTGGGGGCTCCCGCTGGCAGAGAGGCCAGGACCGGCTCCAGGGGACCACATGCACGGACCCAGCCGGAAGGTAGCAGGAGGGTCCTGGGGGTGTGAGGGGAGAGCCCTGTTTCCGTGTCTCGTTCAGGTGGAGGGAGGAGGGGGAGGCAGGTGCAGGTGTGTGTGTGGGGGGGTGGAGAAGCCCACTGGGGTCGGAGCTGCTGTGAGGGTCTCTCTCCAGCTCCTGCCCTGGACCCTGGGGACACTCAGCCCGGACAGGGTAACCCTCGTCTGTGCTGCACCTGGGCAGACTGGAACAATCTATATCTTACGGAGGCACAGAGATACACAAGACATACGAAAGGAATCCAGAAATATGTATTTGGTATTTCTGAATATGAATGTAACTAAGCTAAACAGACAAATGTATTTAAAAATGTAAGGGAAAGCTTGGGGCACCTGGGTGGCTCAGTCAGTTAAGCGTCTGATCTCCGCTCAGGTCATGATCTCACAGTTCCTGAGTTCGAGCCCCGCATTGGGCTCTGCACTGACAGCACAGAGACTGCTTGGGATTCTCTCTCCCTCTCTCTCTGCCCCTCCCACGCTCATGCTCTGTCTCTGTCTCTCAAAATAAATGAGCAAATAAAATAAAATAAAACAAAACAAAACAAAATAAAATAAAATAAATAAAATGTAACGGGAGGTTCAACAAAGCACCGAAGTCAGCAGCTCATTTAAAGGATCCCACACCACGACCACGTGGGAGTTGTTCCTGGGACGCAGGGAGAGATCCACCTCTGACGATCCAACGTCACACAGATTAACAGGATGAAGGAAACGTTAAGCACACAATCGTCTCAACTGATACAGAAAAAGCATTCCCCAAAGTTCAACACACTTTCATGATAAAAACAGTCAACACACTAAAAACAGAAGGAAACTCTCTCAACGTAACGAAGGCCATGTACGCAAAAACCCACAGCTAACATCGCAGTCAGCGGTGAGGGGCCGAGAACTTTCCCCCAAGACCAGCAGCGTGGCAAGGACGGCCACGTCCATTGCTTCCATTCAACATGGTACTGGGGGTTTTAACCAGAGCAACTGTCAAAGAAGAAGTAAGGTTATCTCTGTTTGCAGGTGACATGACCTTTTATGTAGAAAACCCTAAAGATTCCGCAAAAAAACCTGATTCGAATTAATAAATAAAGTCAGCAAAGTCACAGGAGATAAAATGAACACACAAAAATCAGCTGCCTCTGTCTTCACCGATAACGAACCATCCAACAGCAAATCAGCAATTGCACTGTCACTCGCATCAGAAAGAGTAAAGACTTGGGAATTAACTTAACCAAGGAGGTGGAGGGCTTGGACGTGAAAGCTACCGACGCGGCAGAGGGAGTTAGAGACCCAAATAGACGGAAAGGCACCTGTGCCCGTGGATTGGAAGGCTTACTATCGTTAGGGTGTCAGAACTTCCCGAAGTGATCTACAGGTTCAAAGAGATCCCTATGGAAATCCCAGTGACACTTTCCTTCTGCAGAAATGGAAAATTCCATCCTAAAGAAGCAATCTTGAAAAAAAAACAAAGTTGGAGGGCTCACTTTTCCTGATTTCAAAACTTACCGTACACACACATGCACACACACACAGAAAGCACGCACACACAGAAAACATGCACACACGCACACACACATGCACACACAGATACACGTGAACACATAGAAAACACAATGTGCACACAGCACATAGAAAACACGCACACACATACATACACACGCACACACACACAGGTCATCAAACCGCGGTGCTGGCGTGAAGGCAGGGTGTGGACTGATGGACCAGAATCAAAGTCCCAGAAACACACCCGCACGTATGTGGCCATGTAATCTTTGCCAAGACCGTTCGATGGGGAAAGGACAGTCTCCACCAGACGGTGCCGGGGAGACAGGAGGGTCCGCGTGCAGAGCAGGGAAGCCGGACTCTCACCCGACGCTGCACGTGAAGATGCCCTCACAGTGGACCCGGACCTAAACATTAGAGCTTAAGCCATAAAACGTGGAGGAGAAAACCTGGGGGAAAGCTGCACGACGTTGGGCTGGCGACGATTTCTTGGTTATGACACCGAAAGCACAGGCAATAAAAGTGGAAAATACGCACGCCAGGCTTTGTCGAGACGTCAACAAATAACGTTCTTTGTGCGTCAGAGGACATGCACAACTGTCAACAGAGTGAGCAGGCAACCCACGGAATGTGAGAGGAGATTTGCAAATCGTGTATCTGATGGGGGCTTAATGTCCAGAATATATAAAGAACTCCTACAAGTCAAAAACAACCAAACAAGCTGAGTTGAAAAGGGGAAAATATGTGAATGGCGATTTCTCCAAAGAAGACGTAATCCTTACAGGAAAGCAGATCAAAGCCACGAGCGACACAGCGTCACTCCCGCTCCGACGGTCGCCCCAGGATGTAACAAGTGCCGGTGAGGGCGTGAGATGCGAGAACCCTCGTGCGCTGCCGGTGGGGTCTCAGTGGAAAACAGCACGCGGTTCCCCAAAACACTAAACACAGAATCACCACGTGACCCAGGGTGTGTGGGTGGGTATATGCCCGAGAGACTGAATGCGGGGACCCGGACAGATACTGCCCCACGGATGAGCCTTGGGGACGCCGCTCGGTGGAGGAAGCCAGCACACGAGGACGAATCCCGCGTGGACCCCTTTCACGCGAGGTCCCTGGAGGAGTCAGATCCACAGACAGAAGGCAGAACGGGGGCGCCAGGGGCTGGGGAGGCAGACGGGGGTGAGAGTTCACTGGGTGTCACTATAGGGAAATGGAAAAGTTCTGGGACGCATGGGGTGATGGCTGCACAACCACGTGAATGGGCCTGGTGCCCCCGAACCGCACACTTACTGGTTACGGCAGTGAATTCTGCCCTGTGTCTGTTTTACCACGATAAAGAAAACATAACGGAAGGAAAACGTTGGTTGAACTAAAACACTGGAAGAGCCCGGAATGACGAACATCAAGTCAGCACGACAGCAAAACGTGGCCACCTTGGGGAGGTCTCGGTGGAGCGGGCGCTGATGGCGAAAACCCGAGCCACGTGAGCGGCGGTGTTCTTGGTGAGACGCGGGCGGGGAGGGGAGAGGCACGGACTGTCCTCAGACTCAGCGTCAAGGGTAAATATATAGCCACGTAGAGTTGAAAATAGGGAATTCCAAAGTCCTCCGGACTTTTAACATGTTTTTGTAATTTCGACTCCCTACCTCAGTTTGGAGGGATTTTTACAGGAGCCTTGGTTGGGGCCCCTGGGGGGCTCAGTCGGTTATGTGTCCGACTCTTGGTTTTGGCTCAGGTGGTGATGTCCCAGTCCTGAGATCGAGCCCCGCGTCAGGTTCTGTGCTGACAGTGTGGAGCCTGCTTGGGATTCTCTCTCTCTCTCTCTCTCTCTCAAAACGAATAAAAAAATAAACGAGACTTGGTGAAGGAATAGCTCATCTCAAGGGAAATGTAAACTTCTTGGTGGAAGTTAACACACATTTACGTGATGTTACTTTTACAAAACTCGTTGTTCTCCGACTCCAGCGGGAGCTGCTCGCCCGGTGTTAGCAGATAGGAACTTTCGCATGGCGAGATTCTAAGTGTTCACGCTTTCCTTTTAGTTTGTATTGCCTTGAATTTTTACAACAGGCATGAACTATTTTAAAAATCTAGGTAACCTATTTTTAAAAATATCTATCTGGCTGATACCCAGATCAGAAAATAAACGGCACGAAAGGGGAAAAAAAAAATGTAGGGTCTAATCTCATGGAAAGCACAGAAGCAAAATCCTAAAAAAAATATTAATACGTCAAATCTAGCAGGCTATTATAACATTTAATGCTTGTAAATCAATCGATAACATGGGTGTAACACAGTGAATGAAAACACAGAAACAGAGGTTCGTGAATCATTCAGGACGATTTTAAATTCCGTCCCTGATGAGAACCAATTTGCATGATGAACAGAGAGGAAACATCTTTAATTCGACAAAGGGTGTGGGCACCTCCAGCAAATGTCCGTCCTCCCTCGACGCCCCCCGCTGAGGTCAAGAACCTCGAGGCACTCTGGGAAGCGATGGCTTGTGGCTTCCACGGAAGTTTCTAGCACGAAAATGACGCCATCGCTCTTGCCAGCACGGGCATTCGGTACTAGAGGGCGTCTGGCTCCGGCCGTGGAGACGCGTACGGGGGACCCCAGCCCTGGCCTCGTGTCCACGCGGGAGGAGCGTTTTGTAAACCCAATAGTTTGCAATACGAGCAGCATATTTTTACGAAAAGAACCGTATTTTCTGAAAGAAATAATCGAGAAGAGTGCTGTTGGTTTACCCGTCTGCTAACCCCTGTCTTGCCCCGGAGTCTCCTGCAGTCAGACCCTCAGGGTGGGTGTTTTTGATCGAAGCACATGAAGAAACCCTGGCCTCGCTCAGCAGGGGTGGTAGGAAAACACGGCCATCGAAAGAGCCTTTCTAACCACAGAGAACCTTCTCGAGCACTACATCAAGACTTGACAACCGATGGTTTCTTTCTTTCTTTCTTTTTTTCTTTAAGTTTTCTAAGTGTTTATTTTGAGAGAGAAAGACAGAGCACAAGCAGGGGAGGGGGAGAGAGAAGGAGACACAGAATCCCAAGCGGGCTCCAGGCTCCGAGCTGTCAGCACAGAGCCCGACGCGGGGCCCGAACCCACGAACCGCGAGATTGTGACCCGGGCCGAAGTCGGACGCTCAGCCGACTGAACCCCCCAGGCGCCCCCAGACCGATGGTTTCTTTTTTTTTTTTTTTTTAATTTTTTTTTTTTCAACGTTTATTTATTTTTGGGACAGAGAGAGACAGAGCATGAACGGGGGAGGGGGCAGAGAGAGAGGGAGACACAGAATCGGAAACAGGCTCCAGGCTCTGAGCCATCAGCCCAGAGCCCGACGCGGGGCTCGAACTCACGGACTGCGAGATCGTGACCTGGCTGAAGTCGGACGCTTAACCGACTGCGCCACCCAGGCGCCCCAGACCGATGGTTTCTTAAAGGTCAGTTGGGACGCAGGAGCTGAAGCCACAGCGCGTTGCAACTGAGCCCCACGGTGCGTGTTTCGCATCCGGACGGGTCCCTCACCGGTGCGTGACCCTGGGGCGTCGGGCACGGGTACCGAGGAGACACTGCCCCGCCGAGCCGCGCGGATCTCCCCCATGTTGACGCGGCTCATGAAACGGTGTGGAAGACCCACATTCGTCTGCGCCCACCCGTTTTGTCGCAAAGGGCTTACGGCACCGAGAAGCTGTGAGGCTCACGGCGGCAGAGGCGAGCTTTCCAAACTTCTAGCTTTTGCTCCAAAGCTCCGATTTTATCCTTGACCACGAGTCCGTCAGTAGTTCACCTCGACTCGCTTTATCCTGTTTGAGAAAACACCTGCCGATGCCCGCGTCGGAATCACGAGAGTCTGTGCCTGTCAGTCGCGTATCAGGCGCGCGCTTTTCCGGGGCGGAAGCGGCTGGCGGCTCGGGCGCCCACTGACGTGGGTGGGTCTCGGCCCGTCCCCGGGAGGCGGGAGCAGGAGGAAAGGCTGAGTTTCGGGGGCCGGCTCTGCTCTGGGCTTGGGAGGACCAGGGGCCCCCGGGGCTCCAGCCTGCTGACGCCAGGTCCGGGGGCTCGTTGGGCTCCGTGGGCATGTGAGTCCGCTCCTTGCCATGAACGCCGTATGTGTCTGCCTCGGTCCCCACATCTCTGTCCCCGTGGAGAGCCCGGACTCATACCCGTGGATCCGGAGGAAGAGGGTGACGCCCTGTAGGTTTTGTGTGTCCCCTTTTCTCAAGGCCGTTTGGTACCAGAGTGCGTGTGACGTGCTTCTCCAACAAATCCAGACGCAGTGTGAACCAACAGCTTCTGAACGCCACCTGTTTTCTGCCCCCGCGCTGACGCAATCCGCGTTCAGGAGTGGGGTCCGTGAAGAGCCTGTGGGTGGGGCTGCCATCCTGTCACCCCGAGGGAATCACCCGTGTCTGGCCGAGGAGGGCCGGAGGCGGGCGGAGAGCCAAGGCGGGATGACGGGTCTGACCCACGGCCGTGGCGCAAATTCCCTGGGCGGAGGGAGCGGCTGGCCGAGCCAGACGTCCCTCCCCGCCAGCCTGCGCGGTCGCCTT
This sequence comes from Lynx canadensis, assembly GCF_007474595.2. Taxonomy (NCBI): domain Eukaryota; kingdom Metazoa; phylum Chordata; class Mammalia; order Carnivora; family Felidae; genus Lynx; species Lynx canadensis. The sequence goes on along the minus strand of NC_044309.1, from coordinate 140,397,272 downwards.
GGCCTGTCATCTCTGGCTCGGGGCGAGTCTCAGGATCAGCGGGACAACGGGAGCTGGTTTTCCCTCTTCCTGTTTCCTGCTGGAAGCAGCGTTCTCGGGCCGGGATCTCTGGAAGCGTCCCCGATGGTGCACATCGCGTTCCCGTGTGTGCGGGTGGCTGGGTCCGAGGCCGGCGCGGGGGGCCGGCGACCCCCAGGGAGGACGTGGGAGTTGTCCCATGGCTGAGGACCGCGAAAAGAGGCTTCTGTCTCTTTCTGAGCTGGAGGCCGGGCCAGGCAGAGTGGCTGCGAGAGTGACTGAGTCAGGGGAGAGGGTGGCTCAGCGAGGCCCCCACAGAGGCCCCCGGACCTGGGCGCCTGAGCCCCGGGCAGCAGCCCCTGGTGCGGAAATGGACGGGCACCCGGCCCGGCGTGGGGAGGACGGCTTCCCCGGGGGCTCGCCAGGCCAAGCCTGAGGTTGCCCCAGGTTTCGGCTGGAGCCCGCCTCCTCCGTCCCCGTGGAGCCCCGGGGGACAGCGCGGCCCGGCCGGCGTCCGCGCCCCTGCCCTCCACCCCGCCCGTCCCTCCGGCTGTGCGGGCCCGGCGACCTGGCCGGGCCGCTCCTCCGTGCGCTCCCCTGGCGGCCACAGGCTGGGGGAGCTCTTGCTGTGTCGCTTTCCACCGGGACACGGCCTCGCCCGCGTCGCCCCTGGAGAACGCTGCTCACCCCCCTGCTTCCCGGCCGTCGCTCGCCCACGGCTGCCCGGTGACGGCGTGTGCCTCCGTCCACGTGACAGTCTGAGGCCTGGCCGCGCCGCCCGGGCCTTTTGCTTCTGGTCCTTCAAAACGTGCACGGTGCGTCCCATTCCGGGGAAACGCACAGCTTTTCTTCCTCGAGCTGTTTGGGGTCCAGCGGACGGGGGTGTCTGTGCCTCACGTGATATGTGTGGCTGCAGGCACTCTGCTGGGTGGGGTGACGGCAGCGACCTTGTGGTCACCAGGCCAGGATCCTCGAAAACACCGCCAACGGGCGGGCGCACTGCTGTCTGTCTCTGCCGCACGGACCGTGTGGGGGCAGCGACAGCCTCCAGCTGGCCTCCCCGGGGCCCCTGGGGGGACACCGTCCCCTTCTCTGGCGGCCGTTGCGGGCTGCCCGGGGCACGACCGGGGTCTGGTCCTGCCCCCTGGCCTCCCGTGGCCCTTGTCCACGAGGGAGGCGTCACCCATGACAGACGGTGTCCGGCCGCACGGAGAAATGCCCAGACCCCTGAGGGATCTCCGGGCCCCCTTCCACGATGAGGACGCCGGGCCCTCAGGCTCTAGAACTTTCCGAAGGAGACCCTGTGGAAACGGCGAACCTGGCCGGGACCCGGCCCCGCCTGGCGTGTCCTTCCCTTTCCTTTCTCGGTTTGTGGATGTGAAGCGTGACGCCTCCCTGTCGACTGTGCGTGTGAACATTTATTGCCACAGCCGGACTTTTCTCGCTAGAAAATCCCCTCGGTGCCAGATCTCCAGGGAGGTGAAGCCTAGAACTCGACACACACAGGTCACAGCTCCAGCGAGGAGATCGGGCTGTCGGCGGCGCCCAGGCTTCGGCCGAGGGCCGAGTTCAGGCGGACTTTGGAAATTTAGCTGCACTTGAGGATACCTGTGGGCTCACCCCTGCCACCGTGGGAACCGCCGCGGAGATCCGCGGGCCCTGCCGCGTCCCCGAAGGCAGCGTCCTGCAGAGCACGTTGCCGTGGATACGGGACGTCGCATCCCTCAGGGAGGGCCTGTCCCCCCCGCCCCCCGCCCCGCAACCACCTGCCGCCAGGCCCAGCCCGTCCCTCCTCCATCCTGCCCTCCACCCCGCAGTCACATCTGCCCTCACCTCCGTATGCCAGTCACATCCGTGTCGCACACGCGGGATCAGGGGCTTCTCGGGAGATGGTCCAGGTGGCCGTGGGCACAGGCGGCTCGCTCCGTGCGGCAGCGGGACTCCCTGCCGCCTGTGCGTCCTCGGCGAGAGGCCCGGGGTCTTGTGCCCTTTCCCTGGCTGCACTGTTTGCTCCCTGCTGCGTCTTGAGAACCCTGGCCGGATTCCAGACACTCGTCCTCAGCCGGATGGCGTTTTCTCGGCAGATTTTAATCTTGGCGGGGTCCAGCTTCCCCATTTCTCCTCCTGTGGGTCACGCTATCGTGGGGTGCACGGCCCGACTGACATGCCTGTTTCCTCTGCACCCAAATCCCGGCCGCGAATCTGAGCAGACACGTCAGGGACGCACATTCCCTGCGAGCTGAAGCGGCACCTGAGACCCCCAGCCCAGAAGCTGCAAGGTCGCGACTGAAAACTGGACTTTGCGCCCGGTTTGTTGTTTAAAAAAGAAACCAATGATTTCCAGTGAGATTTCCGCAGATTTTAAGCACGACGCTTGGTCTCCAGCGCCTCCTGACCAGGGGAGCGCGACGGTCGTGACCGCCGTGCCTGGTGGCGCTTCGTGGTGCGATCCCGCCTCCCCGGAGGGCGCCCTGCTGCTTGGCTGCACTCACTGACCTGATGTGCTCCCGTCCCTTGTCTCAATGGGGAAACTGAGGCCCAGAGGGGTTAGGCTGCTCCCTCGGGCACACACTGATGGACGCCAAGGGCAGAAGCGTTCACCTCCCCACAGCAGAGAGCAAGCTCCTCTGTGAAGCTTCCTTCCCAGCTCAGTTGAATGCTCCCACGGATGGGAGGCTCACCACCACAGTCTCTGCGCTCTGAGTCGCCTTCTCTGTTGGGAAGTTTGGCCGTGACAGCACTGAACAAAATGGAAACATTTGCCCTTCCAATGCAATGTTGAAGCAGGGGGCTGACGCTGTTTAAGCCTGTGTGGAGCAGGTGTCATCACCCCGGTGGGACGTCGCACGTCTCGAGAGCCCAAGGCGTGCGCGTTTCTGGTCCCGGGATCGGACGGGGAGCACACTCCTGGCTGTCCATCCCGGCCATGACCAGCGGGTGCAGAAATGTGCTTTTCCGCATGAGATGCGGGGGTCACGGTAACAAAATCTGGAAGCAAAGTAGACCTCCAAAAAGAGGAGAACGTTCCAAGAGCCATTTTTATATAGCTCGTGGAACATCTGTAAGACAGCACTTTCCACAGAATTAAACGTGTGTGTTGGCAGAAGTTCTACTGACACGGGACGCGAACGATCACAGCACAGTGTAGGCGGAAAACTTACGGCCAAAATGACACACATACGGTCTCAGTTATAAGCGAAAACATAAACGTGTGGATGTGAGACAGACACTGGCGGAAATGCATCGGTGTGAATGTCTCTGCTGGAGTCCCTTCCACGGCGTTAGGAGCCGAGGCCCGCTCGCGGACACGGGCACGGGTGTTTGCCCGTCCGGAGCTGTTTGGTCCCTTGGCCCAGAGCACAGTCGCCGTCTGTCCTGGTGCGTCTTCCTCCATCGCCCGCCAGAGGGAGACCCCATCGGGCTTGCTGGGCCTCTGTCCCCGGCAGGGTGACCATGGTCCTGCCTGGGGGCAGCCGGGGGATGAGCTGAGCCCACCTGGCCCAGGGTCGCTGCTGGCCGTTCTCTGCTCTCTGTGCAAATTTTGCTCACGACATGTTGATTTTTATAAAATACTCACCGATAGTTTGAAAAGTAGTCACTTATGTTTTATACTCATTCCCTTGCTTCTATATTTAATCGTCTCCAGCAACTGTAGAGTCACCTACATGTTGCTAGTTTTGTTTTATTTCAAAACACTCCACTTTGAGGCACCTGGGTGGCTCAGGGTTAAGCGTCGGACTCTTGACTTCAGCTCAGGTCATGATCTCACGGTTCGTGGGATCGAGCCCACATTGGGCTCTGTGCTGACAGCGTGGAGGCTGCTTGGGCTTCTATCTCTCTCTCCCTCTCTCTCTCTCTCTCTCTCTCTCTCAAAATAAATAAATAGACATTAAAAAAAAAGAGTCCGTGTAAAAACACTCAACTGTCACTGGCTTTTTTGGTGTCTGAACAATGGGAAGCTAGGCTGTAACTCTTTTTTATAACTGCCAAACGAGGTCACGTTCTGAGGTTCCAGGGGGACACGATGTGTTTGGAAACCACTCCCCACACAGCTCTGCCCGCCCGTGGCTGTCGGCAGAGTCACCTGCAAGGCCTGGGGCCCCGGAGCTTGGGTCCTGAACGGGTGGGCAGGAGGAGGGGCAGCAGAGGAAGCTGAAAAGTGCACGGCCTGGTTTACTGTCTCCCTAAAGTGGCATAAAATTTTACGCGCTCTCCACTAACTCCCTTTGTGATGCGACTGGGTTTTATTGCTACATTGTATTTTGTGATTGGCTGTTTTCCTGCCCGGCCCTCACCCAAGAGGGTGACCACCAGAAGGGACTTAGGAAAACGTATCCGTTGGGCTGCCCCTTCCACAAAGATTGGGGTTTTTAAGGCTTTATTTTGTTTTTAATTGTGGTAAAATAGACGTAACATAAAATTTACCATCCTACCCGTTTCTCAGAGCACAGTTTGGGGGACTAAGCACATTCGCACAGTTGTGTGCCCCCCATCCCCCTCCCATCTCACAGAACCGAAGCTCCGTGTGGCCGGGACCCTTCCCGCTTCACTCCTTCCCGCTCTCCCCCTTGGCCCACCAGAGCGCTCAGTTTCTGGCTGCGAACCCCCTCCTCCTGTTCCCACCGCAGCCGCTCGGATCCCTCCGTTGGGACGGCCGCCCCCCTCCCGGTGTGCACCCTTTGCTTCCTGCCTCTTTGGGCCGCGGGGACAGGATCAGGCCCCGGACAAGGGGGTGGCCTGGGGTCCGTGCCAGATGCTGCAATCCCCCTGGGGAGAGGAGGGGGCCTGGGGCCCTCGTGTCCGGCCCGGGGGTGCTGGCAGCAGGGGCCCCTGAGGCCGGTTCCCTGGGGTTTCACCCCCCAGGGGGTCCGGAAGCTGGAATCGAGGCTCTGTGAAGTCAGAGGTTATGGGCGACCCTCCCCGCCGCACACGACGGGCCCCCACTGCCGTCCTCCCAGAACTTATCCGGCAGCTTCTCCAAGTAGCTTCGTGCTTCAAACAAGAAGACCTCCTCCCCCCTCCTGGGAAGCCCCTGACGGAAGGGGGGCTCCCCAGACGCTGTTTCCCACGAAGTGTGTCCTTCTCACACTCGTTTTCAAGCCCACAGGTTATAGACGCACAGGAAGTATGTTCACTGACGTTGACCAGCAAAGCCCTCAACTGTGAAGCTGACGTAATTTTGTGAATTAACGTAGTGCGTGTCCCTCCCAAAAGGCACCCACGAGAAATATGCCTGCAGGAGCGGTTTGCTCAGGGCGAGGCGTGGGAGGGGCGTCTGAGGAAGCGCTGATAAAAGGGCGTCTAGGGCCTGCCGACCGCGTGCGAGTTCAGAAATTAACTGAAGTGTGGATTTCCGATTCCCCGACAGCAAGGAGGAACTCACTCCGAGACTACTGAAGTCTTACAGCCAGGGGCTCAGAGGGTATCGCTGTGCGCGCACCTAACACCGACTTAGAGCGCCGTGCGCCTTCCGTGGGGACAGGTGCTGACACCAGGTGCTGAAAGCATGACGGGCCCTTGCTTTTGGCAAGTAGGACATTTGTAAAGACTCGGTCTTTGTTTCCCAGCAGGCGGCCTCCCCGCGCTCAAAGTTTACCTGAGATGCTTTTGAACAGTCAGCTTTCCCAAGCGGTGGGGCAGGCTCGACCAGCCACAGGTGTCACTGCAGGTGCCAGTGGCCTCGCGGGCGGGGGGAGGGGGGCGGATCAGGTCCGACACAGGTTCTGGGGAGGAAGAGGCACATGGGCAGGGAGAGGGGCAGCGATGGCCATCTTGATGGCCGTCTTGATGGCGGGGGTCTGCAGCTCACCGCAGCTATGCGCCGTGGGGCACCGGCTGCACCGAGGACCCTGGGGAAAGCCCTCCCAGAGTCCCTTTCTTCGTGCCATCACTTTGCAGCTGCCCTGAGAGATATGGAGTCCACGCCCCACTCTGTAACCCGGAATCACCATTGTCGTGAGGGGCAGGGTGCCAGTCCCCAGGCCAGGCCTCAAGAGGCCTCACGCGCGTCTCATGGAACGGGCTGGGCTAGGCTGCTGCAGGATGAGAGCCAACAGGGGTCCCCGTCAAGGTCATCCTAGACCAGCCACCAGCCAGCTGAGCCCCAGACCCGGGGGACGGCCTGGCCGCGGTCAGCCGAGCTGTCTTGTCCCACCACACAGCTGACTGCAGACACACGGGACCAGAACACCCAGCTGACCGACGGACTCGTGGGCAATTATACACGTCTGTTACTTCAAACCACCGAGTTCGGAACGTTTGTTACGTGGCGATAGCTAACGGTTACGACAACCTATCCCGACTGGCCGCACAGTTCAAAGTGCAGGTCTGGCTAGCGGCAAAATACTTTAACGGTTCGCCAGGAGGAAGAAAGGGGAGAAGGGGGGGTCTGGTTGTGGGTTGCGGAGCTGGGCTCCCTGCTCCCTCTGTGAGGGTGGCTCCCGGGGGGCCGCTCTGGCCCCACGGGTGTAGACTTGCAGGGCTGAGAAGAGAGCAAAAACTTTTCTGGTGCTCGAATGTCAGCAGATTCCGCTCACACAGTGACAGCAGAGGGGGAGAGAGGAAACCGCAGTTCGGAAATTTAATTACATCTCTGGAAGAAAATGTATGCTTCTTAGAATGATTTTATTTAAAAGGCCTCAAAAAAATAGAACCTATTTTTTTCCTACCTCGCGATTAATTCAAACCAAATGAAAGGAACCAGTGAACCCTTACTGACACCCTCCAGGGAGTTTTCATTTGCAGTATCTGTCAACCTTGAAATCTCGATTTGTGCCACACAAGCTCGTACAGGTACAGCGCCGGGTTCCAGAGACAGCGTGTCCCATTTCGTTCCATTTAAATAAATTACGTACCCGATCATCGCAGTATTACTTCATCTTCTAATCAAATTGCCGATCTGGTGGGTCCCAGACCCTCGGACTCGGTGGGGAGGGGGATGGCAGTGGTCCCTGGGGCCGGCTGCGCACTGGGGGCTGGTGGCCCAGCGCCGATGAAGTTAGGCTGTAAATACAACTGTGAATGAGGGCGACTCAGCCCTCGGCCTCGGGCGTTGGACGATCCTCGCCGGTTAAGGCTGCTCAGCCGCGTCTCCCCCTGCAGAGCAGGCTCGCGTTAGCGCTTCCGAAGCGATGAACACGGGGGCGTGCGACGGCTGGATGAGCAGGAGGGAGGTGGCGTCCCACCCTGGGACACTCGAGTCCCCGAGGCTGCCGACTTGTGTGTGTGCGTGTGCATCGCATGGAGTGTGCATGTGTGTAAGTATAGGTGCACGCGCACGCGTGTGGACATGTGTTTGTGAGGCGCGTATCGTCGTCCTGGTTTGTCTCTGGGTGTGTGTGTGCGTGTGATCTGTTGCGTGCACACACGTGTGTTGCGTGTCAGTTCATGTGCATGTGTGTACTGCCCGTGTCTACATGTGGCCGAGTCAGCGTGTGCATCTGGGCACCAGCGTCCCACCCACTTGGCGTCCTCCAGGGGTCCTGCTCTCCTGACCCTGACCCTGGGGTCTTCCTCTCCCCAGCCCCACCGTCGTCCCGGCTGCGGGGCCCCATCTGTCCCCAAGCCCCGCCCCCCCCGCCCCGTGGCCTCAGCTTCCCTGGGAACCGATGCCCCTGGGGACCCGCCTGGGGATGGGGGCTGTGGGGGGTAAGCTTAGGAATCCCCCGGGGCCTACACCGACGGGTTAACAAGGCACAAAGAAATACAAAGTCAATATAATGCTCACACCCGAGTTGGGGTAAACCAGATTGGCACTCCAAGAATAAGGGGGGTGCAAAGACACCCCGAGAATAGGGAGGCACAACGGTGCCAGGAATAGGGAGGTGCAAAGGCACCCCGCAATAGGGAGGGGGTGCTGAGCCCCCAAAAACAGAGAGACGCAAAGGCCTGAAGTAGAAATGGCACAAGGGTGCCCAGTACACAGGAATAAGGAGATTAGAGATTCAGGGCGAAAGCACCCCAAATTTAGTACCAGGGCAGAAAGCTGCTTCCAGAGGAGAACAGGGCCAGGGCAGGCACACTGGTGAGTTGGACTTGGGACCCCTGCGCTGCAGGCAAAGCAGCCCGGAGTGGAGAGGAGATGGTTAACAAAAGAAAAGGTGTCTTGTTACCCCCCCCACCCCCCATCTGTCTCATCCCCTGGGCTGCCAAAGATAAACAGGCAGGGCGCCTCCTGGCCGCTGTTAACAACCATCTACCCATCTGCCCGGCGCCTGGACTTTGTGTTGTATTGACCCAAACCCCAAACACTGTACATCTTCAAAATCCCCCTTTCTTTCCCCCTCACGTCCACAAGTTGATGTTCCTACTTTCTCTGTCTCTTTGCACACGCCCATCGCGTTTGCCAGCCTTCTGATCTGAATACATACAGGGCAGGGACCCTCATTCGGGGCTCTTGTCTTTTCCCCGGACATTAGCCGTCTCCCGTTTGAGTCCTGCGTCCGCTCTTTAGAGGCCACGACAGGGGGCCACCTCCTTGAGCCTGGGCCCTGGGGCTGGAGCTCAGGCGCCGGAGGAACCGGGGGGGAAGGAGGCCTGCCCACTGGGAGCTCACTCCTCTCCTCCGCTGTCCTGGGCGAGGCTGCCTGACCAGCGGGAGACACGCAGACCCAGCAGGGGCTCGATGGCCCCCAGGCCGTGGGGGTGGAGGGCGCGAAACTCCGTCAGGGAGAGAAGGGGGCCGGGACTCGGCCGCGAGAGGCACCAGAGCTCGGGGTGCAGTCCGTAGGTCAGGGCGGGCGCACGGGCTGGGTCGCTCGGGGGACAGGGGGTCACGCGATGCGGCGACCTCACGTCGACATCGCACTCCCTCCTCTTTGCACCCCGGATGCCGAATCTCTCCCTTCGTACACAAATCATTTTATAAAACCTGGAATTTGAGACAGGGTTCTACTGACCCGCCAGGGAAAACCGAGCACTGTGGGTCCACCGAGCCTTTTCCTCGAGAAGCCGGGTGGCATCTGTGGGCTGGCTCACCTCTCCTGCCCTGCAGCCGTGGGGGGCCTGGGGGGCATGGGGGGAGTGGTGTGGGGGGCTTGGGAGGCGTGGGGGGCGTGGTGGGTACGGCTGCATGGTGGGGATTTAGGGGGTGAGGGTCGCGTAGGGGGTGCGGTGGGGGGTGCGTGGGAGGGGTGTGGGGGGTGAGGACGGAGTGCGGGTGGGGCCGGGGTGGGGTGGAGGGCGGGCGGGGGCGGGGGGAGCAGGACGGCCCAGGGTGGCACAGCTGCCCGGCAACCCGGGTCGCAGAGGTGTGGTCCCACCGGCCAGGCGACCCCGGCATCCTCCGAGCAGTGGGTGCGGCTGCCTGACTCTCCGGGTCCTGGAGGCACAATGGCCTTCCGGAGTCTCGTCGTCAGTTTCTTAAGGGTCTTTGAGAAAAAGGGTTTTGGTTTTCATGTCACATCTGAGAATCGTTGCCAAATTAAGAGCCAGCTTTTGGTTTTATCGATTTCCTCTCTGATTTTTATTTTTCTTTCCTATGGGATATTTTAATTCAATGCGCTGGTCTTTCTGCTACTTCCTGGTGGAAAAGGCTGGGGTCCTGACTGGGGGTTTCTGCTCCCGGGGCGTCAGTTCTCGGCGCCGTGGGCTCCTGGGCAGGTGCGCTGTGGTGGCCCTCAGGCTCCGTCCGCCGAGCGCTCGCTCTGGCCCACGAATCACCTACGAGCGAGGTACTTACGTTTCCAGAGACGGAAGGATTTTCTGGGTCACCTTGTGCTACCGAGCTCGCTGTGGTCGTGGAACCCACTTGGGATCCCAGTCCTAGTGGGTCGGGATTCGGCGTATGGCCCAGAACGTTCCACCTCGCCGGAGGGCGTGTGGGTCCTGCTCTAGGAAGGTTATCTGGGTTAAGGTGTTTGTGTTGTGCATGCTTCTGTCTTTACTAGGTTTTGTTTACTTCGAGCGTGGTGTCGAAACTGACCATCATTGTGAATTTATCCGTTTAGGTTTGAAATTGTATCAGGTTTTGCTTCAGGCGCAAACTCTCTCTGGCTGAGCAGTGACCCTCTTCCTGTTCCGCTGTCCCCGCTTTGCAGAGGAGGACACTAGATTTGGGGGGTGAGGCTCTCCTGAGGTCGCGAGGGGCTGCAGACAGAGCCCGTCCTAACACAAGGTCTCTGACCCGTGGCTCCTCACGCTGTCGTGGGCAGGAGGGCCCTGCAGGACCCCACGTCCGCCCGGGGCAAGGCCACCCGTGGCAGGGCGGGGGAGGGGGCCTGGCCGCAGACGGCAAGCAGTCCAGACCCGAGGGTCATCTGCACGCAGCCGCACCTGTCCTCGGGTTCCGGCTGTAGTGACATCTCCAAGTGTACGAGGACCACAGAGGAAAGCGTCGGGTGAGCACTCGAACAGCATTTGCAACAGTCCCCGGGTGGCTGACCGTCCGGTCCGTGCACGCACCAGCCGTGGCCTGAGGAGGACGGCACCGGGTCCCTCGCTGCCCTGACTAGATGTCTCGGCGAAGGCCCGACGTGTCCCCTCCGTGCTCTGAGCTTCGGTTTCTTCGTCAGGAAGCGGTGACGGTGACTCCGCTGTGTCTCACGAGACGACCGTGAAGAGAAGCCGTGTGTGTGCAGGGGGTGTGGACACTGCACGGCGAGGCGCGACTTCTCATCGTGTGGGCTAACCGGGTGGATGTGGAGAAGCCGGCCCGGGAGCCTCTGTGCGCCACGAGCAGGGCCGTCACAGAGGCGTGTCCGGTTTTGGAGGGACCCGGCCAAGGGGCTTTGTGGCCCATCTCCCGCTACCTGGTCCCAGCAGCCGGTCGTGCGCTCCGTGTCCCCTGCCGTGTCCCCCTGAGAGCACGCTTGAGTGTGCTCAGATCGGCTCAGGGGGCCGTCTGTGGCCAGCGTGGCTCTCAGGCCACCCCAGGGCCGCGGCAGAGGGAGCCCGGGCCAGGAGCCCCACCAGCCCTCGGGGAGTTATCCCCATCTTACCCCGAGGGGGCCGTGGCTTAGCCACGTTACCCGACTTCCCAGAAAGCAGTGGCGGTCAGGACGTGGACCCGGGTGCGCCTGATTCCAAAGTTCCCGTTCTTCGTGCCGTGAGCCGAGGGTGGGTCCGGGCAGGGGGCTGCCGGAGGGGGGGCCCACATGGACGAGGTTGAGGGGCGCTGTTGGGGCCACGTTAGGCATCTGTCCCTCTGGGGGTCTCACCCTCCACCCTACATGGCCCTCAGGGGCTACTGCAGCCTCCGCCCCCCTGGGAGTGCCTCCTGACCCAGGCTGGCCTGCACAGTGGCCGTCCCTCGGGCCACGGGACTTGTCCAGGATGCCTCGTGGGCTCCGAGCGGGACCACGGTCCTTCTCGGAAGGCCGACTGTGATCGGAGCCCAGGAGGACGCGGACAGGGCCCCAGCAGGGGCTCCTGGCTGGTCTGTGGAGAAGCCTTTCAGGCCATTCAAGAGTGGGGAGAGGGGAGACCACGGCAGAGCTGGGCGGAGGCTCTGGACAGGTGACTAGGCGTGTCCTCCCTAGCGGGCAGCCAGAGTCGGCGCACCCCCAGGGCAGCCCGGCCGGGTTCTCGTCCCCTCGGACCCCGGGGCCCGAGCCTTGTCAGCGGACGGAGAGCAGGGCTGAGAGCTGGGCTGGGGGCTCAGAAGTGACAGCCCCTGGCCACCCCGGCCCCGGCTCTGACTGACTCAGAACCCTCCCTGTCCTCCGTGTGACCGTCGGACGGCCTCGGGGAGCCACCGCGGCACAGCTGGGAAGCCGCCGTGAACCAGGCCGTCGGCCGGGCCAGCGCGTGGCCAGAGGGCTCTTGTCCCCACAGGGCACCGCTGCAGACACCGAGGGGCACCTGTCTGCGTGGCAGCCAGGTTTCGGGTGGGCCACGCCTCCTTCTTCACGTGGCCCTGTCCTTCCCAGAGGACCAGGCTGCGCCCAGGTGTGCGAGCCGACGGGGCGGCCAGGTAGGACCCCGCAGGCTCTGTCAGAACCTTCGCTCGCACCGCCCGCCCCTCCTCGGAGCCGCCTGGGAGCTCCTGCGGAAGCCGGTCTGTCATCTGACCGGGGCAGCGGGCTCCCGGGGGCCCCTGGGGGGACAGCAAGGAGTGGGCGGCGGCAGGTCTGCGAAGGCGGTTTCTAGGGCCCTGGGTCTGACACGCGAGCGTCGTGCGAGGGTATGGCCGAGACCCGTTCGGTGTCCTTGTCCCCGACCCCAGCAAACAGCTGCTTGGCTGGCAGGTGGGACCTGGGGAGTGTTTTCCTCCCGTCCTCCCCTGGGCCGTGGTGGGTGGTGGTGTCCACGTTGGAAAGAATCTCCAGGGAACCCGGGGGAGTGTCCTACAGCCCAGGTCAGAGCAGCTCATGCTGGCCTTCCCGCCCAGGCCCTGGCATGTGGCCCTCGTGTCGCCCTCTGTGACGGGCGAGGACCCCCTTCCGTAGCTGAGTCGCGGAGCATGTGCTTTGGGAGCGAGTCCCGGCCCGGCAGAGGAGCGCAGACGGGGTGCTTGACCCCTTCCGTGGCACCAGCACAGGCCATTCTGTTCACGAAGCCCAGGTCTCTGCCTCCGCGGTCTCCTCGGATGCCCCGGGGACCCGGCAGCGGCAGCCGGGCAGCGTCTCGGAGCCACGGCAGGGAGGAGGCAGGGGGACTGGCGGGGTCTGAGTCTCAAACGGGGGTCAGCATCCTGGGCCCCTGCAGGGCCCGCTTCTGACAAGAGCGTGTGGCAGGCGGCCGGGGGCAGGAAGGCGTTGCCGTTCGGCGCAGGCGGAGATCTGTTTGCTGACGGTGAGGGTGTCATTTAAACGGCTGATACCTTTCAGGTTGTCGGGCAAAGTGCCGCAAGCCGCCCCAGCCTTGGCCAAGTAAACACACACGATCGAAAATTCCGCGCGGCAGACGGAGGCATGTGAGTGTCTCACGTGGACCCTGCCGCCCTTCCCGGTGACTTAGACTCTGAGGGAATTGGATTTCATGCGACAACGAGGCGTAATCAAATATTGTGGCAAGCCTCCGGCCCTTAATTTAGACGTTCCTGACACGCTCGCCTCTCCAGAGATTTCGCTCCTGGTCCCAGGGCCCCGGCCCTGGCGTTCGTGGCTCCGGGGGGCGGAGGAGAGCCGGGCCCTCCGAGGGAAGGGGCGTCTCGGCACGGGCCGGGGGCCACGGTCCACGGTCCACGGTCGCGGTCACGCAGCGCCGCCTCTGCCCCGGACCCGGCCGGGCCGCGGACTCTCCCTCGTGGTGGAGCCGGTGGCTCGGTTGAGCCGGGAGGCGACTCACCGGGGGCTCGGGGGCCCAAGTGCACAGAGCGGCGCCCCCGCCCCTCCTGGGCAAAGCCCCCGTGCCCCTCGCTGCCGAGCTTGGCGGCAGACCTCAGACGGCTTCACGCAGAGCGTATTCCACGCGAGGCTGCGAGGCGAGAGCCCGTTGACGACCAGCTCGTCGTTCCACGCTTTGGACCGGCCGCACCTCCTCACGGCCAGCAGACTCTGGGCGGCGGGAGGTGGGCTTTGCGGCCGGGACCCCCGCCCGTCCCCCAGGCCCTCGCTCTCCTGGAGGTCAGCCGTTCAGCAGGCGGAGCCGCCTGTCTTGCGGACGTCCCCACACGGCGGGTTTTGCTGGTGCCCCTTTACCTCACGCCCAGCGCCCAGAGCCCAGCACCCAGCGCCTGGCACCCAGTGCCCAGCACCCAGCACCCAGCACCCAGCGCCCAATTCCCAGCACCCAACTACCAGCGCCCAGCACCCAACTCAGCACCCAGCACCCAGCTCCCAGCTCCCAGCGCCTGGCACCCAGTGCCCAGCACCCAGCACCCAGCACCCAGCGCCCAATTCCCAGCACCCAACTACCAGCGCCCAGCACCCAACTCAGCACCCAGCACCCAGCTCCCAGCGTCCAGCTCCCAGCGCCTAGCACCCAAATCTCAGCACCCAGCGCCCAGCGCCCAGCACCCAGCTCCCAACTCCCAGCACCCAATTCCCAGCACCCAGTGCCCAGCTCCCACCACCCTCGCTCAGCGCCCAGCTCCCAAATCTCAGCACCCAGCACCCAGCGCCCAGCACCCAGCTCCCAGCGTCCAGCTCCCAGCGCCCAGCACCCAACTCTCAGCACCCAGAACCCAGTGCCTAGCACCCAGCTCCCAGCACCCAGCGCCCAGTGTCCATCTCCCAGCGCCTGGCACCCAGTGCCCAGCACCCAGCACCCAGCACCCAGCGCCCAATTCCCAGCACCCAACTACCAGCGCCCAGCACCCAACTCAGCACCCAGCACCCAGCTCCCAGCACCCAGCTCCCAACTCCCAGCACCCAATTCCCAGCACCCAGTGCCCAGCTCCCACCACCCTCGCTCAGTGCCCAGCTCCCAGCGCCCAGCACCCAAATCTCAGCAACCAGCGCCCAGTGCCCAGCACCCAGCTCCCAGCGCCCAGCTCCCAGCACCCAGCTCCCAACGCCCAGCACCCAGTGCCCAGCGCCTGGCACCCAGCACCTAGCGTCCAGCGCCGTGAGGGCATCGGGATGTGCACGGGGGTCTCTGGCTGCAGCTCTCCTGGGCCGGATTCTTCCCTCAGGAGACACCTGTCCTCATCAGCTCCCCGGTTATGTCAAGACACGTTTGTGCAGGAGAGTCAGGCCCGTCTTCCTTTTGAGTCTTCCCTTTACTTGCGTTTTCAGATAATGGCGGGAAGTCTAACACTCCGGAGCGGGGCTGCTTGAGCTCACGGATGGAACACCCTTTACGTGCCAGCACGCCGTACTCTCTCTCCTCTGTGCCCAGCGAGGGTCGGTTTGGTGTGACCCCCGCTGTCTTCGACGGCTTCTCTGCTGTAAAGACCCCAAAGGCACGTCGTGTCCGTGTCCTGAACCAGGCCTGGCATCAGCTGTTTCTCCAAGGGCCTCCCCACGGGGTCCTCACGCGCAGAGCCGGGTGGGGGGGACCAGACTCTCCTGCCGGCCGGGCCCGGGGCAGAGCACGGAGCTGCGGGGAGCCGAAGTGTCTGCCCCGGGAATCCGCGTGGGCCTCAGGGAGGACGGAGCGCCGTCAGAGGGGGACCGTTAGCCACACACACCGGTTCGCGCTGTCTGGGTCCCCAGCGGCCACACTGAAAGCGCTCTTTCAACAGTGTTTTGTTTTGCTGGAGCGTTTGGTAGGGTGGTGTGGCGTCCCTCCTCGGTGAGTCAGCGTGCGGACCCAGCTGGCAGGAACGCCCGTCCAGGAGGCCCTCGGGAAGCGTCCGTCACTGTTGTGCGATCAGCGTTCGCCACCCTCCCTCGTCAGGGAAAGAGCGCCTCGCAGCGCCCGGCACTCGGGGAGCACACAGGTGCTTGCCGGCAGGCCTCACGGTCATTTGCAATTGCTGCTTTAGCTGGGCCGGGCACACCAGGTCACTACTGAGGCCTGGTCATTTAACGCCGCTTTCTTGGACGGCCACAGAGCATGCCGCCTGTCCCCTGCCGTCAGCCCTGCCCCACGCCCTGTCCTTGTCCTCCGCTGCTCCTTTAGATGTTTCCCAGAGACCCTGCATGTGCCAAAACCGAGGCGTGGTGTCGGCCTGGGAACAGGTGGGACTGGGAACAGTCCCCCCTGGGGACTCTGCAGGGCCGGCACAGAGGAGTGGATGTGGGGGGGGGCGCACAGAGGGGCTGGGCCAGGAGGAGTCAGGACAAGACAGGAGGGAGGGGTGGGTGTCATGAAGGGCACAGCGTGACTGCATTCCGAAGGACAAGAGGGCCTGTGTGGTCTGGGGCCACAGGGCACAGGCCGTGGCGACTCTGGAGGGTAGTTTGGGCCACTTGGCCAAGCACCTTGGAGGCCCTGTAGGGTTTGGGGCAATTATGGTTTTGTTCTGGTGGGCAGTCACCTCACCCCGTCTGCACTGGGAATGACACTGATGGGGCAGTGGGGCTTGGGGGGCCCAGAGGTGAGAAGACACAGACCGAGGGAAGCCCGTGTGACGGGAGCCATGTCCCTGCACATCAAACCAGCAGGGCTTGCTACCTGATAGCCTCCCTGGGACCGGACAGGTGTGGACTTGGGCTAGTTGGCTCAGGTGGCCTTGGCGGGCTCCCCTGAGACTCGGACAACCTGCCTGCCCAGCTCCCTAGTCTCTCTAGCAATTTCCATCAGCCATGCCCACCGGGTTCCACCTCTTCTCTTCCAGGTGTTGGGCTGGTCCCCTGACACCAACACCTGTCCTGGGGTGGGATGGAGGGGTGTTTGCTGTTCCAGGAAACGTCCCCTGTCAACTCTCTCCGGCTCAGTAGCAATGTGGCACATTACATGACCGATTCTCACACGTGAAACCAACTGCCTCCCAGACTGAGCCTGTGTCATCCTCCTACATGTCGCGGGGTCAGGCTTGCTCGTATCTTGTTTCCAAGTTTCCAGTTAAGTACAAATGACCTGCAGTTTCAATTTAAAATAATATCTGGGTCATATTTAAGTATGAAAGATATGCTTCCTCTGTTAGTGAGTCGGGAAGCTTTTATTCTTTCTTTATTCTCTGGAGGAGTTTGTGTGAGGTCAACATTATTTCTTCACTAAATATTTAGCAGAATTCATTAGTGAAGCCCCCTGCAAAAAATTTCTTCGAGGAAAAGTTTTAAATTGTGGATATATATATATATATATATGACCACTTACATTTTCTTTTTCTTCTTATGTCAGCTTTAGTGAGTTACCTTGGACATTTTCTGTTGTATGTAAATTTTCAAATTCATTGGCATGACATTTTTAACAAAATAGGTTTGGAACCAGGAAAATGGCCCCGGTCTTGGTCTGGGGTGTGCTGGTGATACATCAGTGAGATCTGTTGTCCTAAGTTCCTTACCAGCTGTGTCTATTTGTACAAAAAATTTGTAATCTTTATATTTATTTTTGAGAGACAGAAAGCAAGCGAGGGAGGGGCAGAGAGAGAGAGAGAGAGGCAGACACAGAATCGGAAGCAGGCTCCAGGCTCTGAGCTGTCAGCACAGAGCTTGACACGGGACTTGAACCCACGAACTGCCAGATCATGACCTGAGCCGAAGTCGGACGCTTAGCCGACTGAGCCACCCAGCTGACTCTCAGGCAGGCTCCTGTTGCCGACCTCCGCCTAGCTCACCCCTGATTGGAGGAATGGCAGTCTCACCATCTGGCTTCATCAACAGAGAGGATGTGGCTCTGAGTGAAGGCAGCCTATCCATCCAACCCAGACAGAGAACCGTGTGGATATGGGGTCTGTCCAGCCCCTTCCTGGCTGCCCTCAGGAGGTGGTGGCAGCAGGAGTGAGCACAGATCAAGGGCAAGGACAGGCAGACCCCCATTCCCGCTGAGATGGTCCATTCTCAGGGGTACAAGGGGTTCTTCTGGGCACAGGCGCCCCTCTTTCAGGGCGCTGAGCACAATTCAGTGGCAGCTGGTGGGGCAAGTCCTTCTCCCCAAAAGCCCCAGGGAGAAAAGGGAATGCACGTGGTCTGGACTGGGGTCCAAGTGCTGGGGGAGGTGACCTCACTCCTGGAGAAGGCTCGGCCTCGGGGCCTGGGCCCCGGAAGTAAGGTGGGGTGTGGAGGGTGGTGTCGCCCCTGACGAGGGCTGGCTGGGCAGCTCCCGGGGGAATGCTCGCCTGGTGGTGCCTATCAGGGGAAGGTCGGACACCTCCTCCAGGAGCCCATCCCCTGCCCCCCGCCCTCCTGGACCACAGCAATAATGGATTAGTCCATTCAATGTGGATCAGGGCATCCTTTGGGCCTAGGCCCTGGGGACCCGGCAGTGGACACCCAGATGGGGTCCCTGCCCTCCTTGTGGGGAGATAGTCAGTGAGCAAGATAACAAACTCATGTAACTTCTGCGTCCAGCGGCCACTCCGGTTCAGAGGTTTTCCTGCTTTAATAGGATTTAGTCATTTAACAGACCCCAGCCGCCACAGGTGCTGGAGGAAACATTCATCCATTCCCTGGTGTTTATGGGACTCTGGGGACAGACCAGGCAGGGCTCACGCCCTCAGAGCCCTGGGAGCTGATGGGAGCAGGAGGCGATGCCCAAATGATGAAATCTTATGATCTTGTAATGCTTATCAATACAAATTTGTTTTGCTTAAGTTAAAAATATGTATAATAGGGGCACCTGGGAGGCTCAGTTGGTTGGACGTCCGACTTCGGCTCAGGTCATGATCTCGTGGTCTGTGAGTTCGAGCCCCGCGTTGGGCTCTGTGCTGACAGCTCGGACCCTGGAGCCTATTTCGGATTCTGTGTCTCCTTCTCTCTTTGACCCTCCCCCATTCATGCTCTGTCTCTCTCTGTCTCAAAAATAAAGAAAAGTTAAAAAAATAAAAAAATATGTATAATATGTCATTACATTATGAAAGTGAAGTGTGGTGTATTTAAAATAATTTGAAAAATACATAAAATTAAAGTCATCTGAAGATCCACCAGCCAAAGATAACTTCTGTTATACTTCTGATATTTTCCTCTAGAAACATTTTTTAATACATAGATTTAATTGTATCCTGAAGGCATTTTGTTATTTTTAATTTAACATTTTGTCATTAGCACGTGCGTGGAATTCTACCAGACAACATTGCACGTATGTGGCCGAGCGGATGGGTATACAGTAATGTACCTATTTCCTTCCTGCAGACACCGAAGCTGTTCTGCATTTTCATTTCATAAATAATAGTGCAATAAATATCTTTGAGCCCAAGAGTTGTCCCTTCCCACCATATTTCGGATTATTTATTTTAGAAAGTGGGCTAAGGGGCGTATGGATGGATTTCATTTGTATCGTCGAGTGAGGTTCCCAGGGACGGCACCCCTCCTGCCCCGGGCAGGCACGTGGGTGCCCCCGCGGGACACCCTGAGCCGCGGCTCTGGGAACCTTCCGGGTGTGGGCGCGGGTGTCGTCTGCGACCCTTGAACCTGGTTTCTTCTTTCTCCGTCTCACTGAGGGTCCTCCTCCTAACCTGTCTCAGCTGAGAGCGAGCTCTCTTCCACAAGCTCCGATGTTCTGCGGTTTTCACTCTCTTGGGCCACTGGTCCTTGAGGGCCCCGAGGCCACGGCCATCCACGTGGCCCAGGCCCCTCTTTCCTGAACGTTTCGTCCCTCCCGAATGTCCTCATCGTCAAATTAGCAGGTTGGAATCTGTCGCTCGAAATCAAGGCAGAGGTGTTTTTGGACAGGCTGCCAACGTTCTGGAGATAAACGGAAGCAAGTTCCACGGAGAAAAGAAACCAAGGGGGACGAACCCTCAGGAGGTGGCTGTTCCGTCAAAGGTGCCACCCTCACGCTGGCTCATGATGCCGACTGCCTGGGTGCTGCCTCAGTGGGCATCACCCCTCACACATCGCTCATCGCTCACCCCCGACGGTGTGTGGGGACAGAGCCTTTCCCGCGATCACAGGGTGGCCGCTCAGACCCAACAACGCTTCTTGATTGACAGGATAAGCATATGACTTATTGGCCAACGGGGACCCTTTGGAGAGTGAGGCCCTCTTAGTTGTTTTGGGGACACAAGGACAAACCGGGATAGAGTTGCCCAATTATGGAGCACCCACCGTGTCCCGACCCCGCAGCGCCAGGCTCTGGCGGAAGGATTCGCTCTCATCTTCAGCCCCGTGGACGCGCCACAGGTGTGACCAGACGGCACCTCCCCTGAGCTGGGGGGGGGGGGGGCGGGGGCAGGTGAAGGTGTGAATCTGCCCTGCAACGATGTCCTGGATTTGGGCGGGCGGCTCCGGGCCCTTGTGGACGTAGCAGGAGGAAGGACGCTGGGCAGAGGGAGGAGGGCGTGTGACATTCCTCAGGTCAACAGTCCTTTCAGGAAAACTAGAAAACTCAGATGTCCTTCCCCCAGGTGGAAGGGTATGCGCTCCCCCCGCCAGCGCACCAGCTGCCTGGATGTCCCGTCAGGTGCGCCAACCAGGGAACCTCATCGACCTCCAGGTGCGCGGCAGAGACGCGTGCGTGCGTGCGTGCGTGCGCGCGTGCGCGCACCTGTGTGCACCTGTGTGCCTGCACGTGTGTTTGCCTGGCTCCGGGTCCGTAGGCGCGTGCAGGTGGCTCCCGGTCTGTTC